>NW_027463839.1:0-132245 GCF_050947455.1 Rhinoderma darwinii
TTAGCAACAGCCAGGGCATAGAGCTGTGTGCACCCGATCACGCGTGCACAGTCTCTGAAGTGAAAGACAGACTTGGGGTATACTAACAATGCTCAGGCAAGGATCAGATGGGTTGGGCCCTTCTTATAGTCCAGGAAAACATGTGTGTTGATGATGGTGATTTCCTACATGTGCGTGAGCTGGCCCTTTAAGAGAGGGCACGAGCGTGCGCGCGCACCCTACGGGACAGAGCAGATCGTAGCAGAAGTGAGCGCTGGCGTCTCCTGGGAAGGAGATGGGAACCAGCGCTCACAGATCCATGGCTGCGGGCGTCAGGTGAGTGGACCCGATGGCCCTGGACGCTACAGTATTCCCCCCTCTTACGCCCCCTCTTCTTGGGACTAGAGCAAGAGGAACTTCTTAACAAGAGCAGAGGCATCAAGGTTCTCCTCCGGCTCCCAGGACCTCTACTCAGGACTAAAGCCTCTCCAGTCCACCAAATAGAAAGTCCTTCCTCCTACCCTCTTGCAGTCCAGGATCTCCCTCACCTCAAACACATCAGAAGAACCGCTGGGAGCAGTTGTGGAACAGGAAGTCTTGCTGTAGCAGTTCAGGACCACTGGTTTCAGGAGGGACACATGAAAGGAGTTGGGGATTCTGAGGGTAGGAGGCAGCCGCAGTTTATAGGAGACAGGGTTAATCTGTTGCCGAATCTCAAAAGGACCGAGAAACCTGGGAGCAAACTTGTATGAAGGCACCCTCAAACGAATGTTCCATGAGGACAACCAGACTTTGGTACCTGGAAGATACTGCGGCAGCTCTCTTCTTGCATCCGCTTTTCGCTTCATGCCCGGATCTGTTGCCAAATTTACAGGAAGTCCCCAAATGCAGAGTCAGCAGCGGGTACCTGAGAAGTAGTAGACACTGGAAGAGGGACTCTAGGATGTTGACCGTATACAATGTAAAACGGAGTGGAAGTGGTGGACTCGCTTGTGTGGTTGTTGTACGAGAACTCGGCCCATGGAAGAAGCTGTACCCAGTTATCATGCTGTAAGGAAATGAAGTGACGGAGATAATTCTCCATGATCTGGTTGATCCTCTCGACTTGCCCATTGGACCGGGGGTGATAGGCTGTGGAAAAGTCCAATATCACATCCAGGAGTTTACAGAGAGCCCAGAACCTCGAGGTAAACTGAAACCCCCGATTGGACACAATGTGAATGGCAAGCCATGCAAGCGGTAGATGTGCTGGATGAAGAGATTCGCCATTCGGGGAACAGAAGGTAGGCCGGTCAGCGGGATAAATTGTGCCATCTTCGAGAACCGGTCCACCACCACCCAGACAGTGTTGCATCCTGCTGAGGGAGGAAGGTCAGTGACAAAGTCCATCACAATGTGCTGCAAGGTGGCATTGGGTATAGGCACAGGTTGATGGAGGCCGGCAGGCTTGGAGTTAGTAACCTTGTTAGAAGCACACACCGTGCAAGAAGAGACAAAGTCCACAACATCCTTGGGCAGCGTGGGCCACCAAAAGTGACGAGCAATCAGGTCTCGGGTTTTACGAACACCAGGGTGCCCAGCCAGTTTAGAACTGTGTCCCCATCGGAGAATTCTTCTCCTGCCTGCTAATCGAACAAAAGTCCTCCCCGGAGGGATGTCTCTAACCTGCAAAGGATTGGCAGTGATAATGCAGGACGGGTCTATGATAGTTTGAAGAGACTCCACCGTGTTATTCGTTTCAAATGACCTGGACAGGGCATCGGCCCTCACATTCTTGTCAGCGGGACGGTAGTGGAGCACAAATTGTAAACGGGTGAAGAACAGCGGCCACCTGGCTTGACAGGGATTTAGTCGTTGAGCGGACTGAAGGTAGGTGAGGTTCATGTGGTCGTGTAGATTAGGATGGGGTGAGCTGCGCCCTCCAGCAGATGTCTCCACTTCTCCAGAGCCAATTTGATGGCCAGTAGATTCTGATCCCCAGCAGAGTAAATGCGCTCTGCAGAAGAAAAAAGTCTTGAGTAGTAGCCACATACTACTGCCTTTCCTTTGGGGCTCCTCTAGAACAGAAGTGCGCCTGCACCAACATAAGAGGCGTCCACCTCCAAAGAAAACTGTATATATACGTCAGGATGATAGAGGATCGAGGCAGAAGTAAAGGCTTTTTTGAGACTAAAAAATGTGGACTCTGCCTCTGGGGTCCACACCTTGGCGTTCACACCGTTCTTGGTAAGGCTGGAAATAGGAGATGTCAGTGATGAGACGTTTGGGATAAACTGCCGGTAGAAATTGGCAAATCCCAGGAAACGCTGTATGGACCTCAGACCTTGAGGACGTGGCCACTCCAGGACAGCTCTCACTTTCTCAGGATCCATCTTGAGACCTTGATCCGATATGATGTAGCCCAGGAAGTGCAGAGAACTCCTCTCAAAGACGCACTTCTCCAGCTTGGCTATAAATGATTCTCCCTTAATCGTAGTAGAACTTGACGGACATGCCTCCGATGAGTCGTCGGATCTGGGGAGAAAATCAAAATATCATCGAGATAAACAACAACACAGATATAGAGGAGATCTCGGAAGATATCATTAACGAGTTCCTGAAACACTGCAGGAGCGTTACACAGTCCGAAGGGCATCACTACGTATTCATAGTGCCCGTCACGGGTGTTAAATGCCGTCTTCCATTCGTCACCCTGGTGGACCGGAGCGGAAGTGAGATGGGGACCAGCACTCACAGATCCATGGCTGTGGGCGTCAGGAGGTGAGTGGAACCGACGGCCCGCGGCCATAGATGCTACATGTGAGTAAACTCGCTAATATACATTCCCGTCCCCCTTGGTGCTGTTTCTGAGATTTTCATAGATTTGTATAGCGCTGATGAGGAACCGGAAGTCTAGTTGTACAGTCTTCTTTGGTGACGACACGACTCTTCGTCATGTGATCGGCCCCGCTGTACTCTATGTACTCGCTGTACTACTGCTCCTGCAGTATACGGAGCACAGCGCCGCTCTCTGAGAGGTTCCTCTGAGAGGTTCCTGTTGTTTTTCCTTTGCTTTATCCAATGCTAAAAACTAATAATGATTTTTTTTTTTTTATAAATGCAAGCCCCTCAGTTGGAGTCACTGGGACCCAACACTAGAATTTCATCTGATTTGACAGATTATGGCACAATTTTCTATGGGGAACTTATGGTGGTTATTTTGATATTCCCATGCTGTTTTCTGACACAGACCACCTACCTAAACATTGCTACAGACAAATCCACCTCTTCATGGTAAAGGTATTCTCTAATGCCAGTGCTGTCTTACAGCAGGATAATGCCCCCGCCACACTGCAAAAATCGTTCAGGACTGATGTGAGGAACATGACAAAGAGTTCAAGGTGTTGACCTGGCCTCCATATTCTTAATTCAATCGATCATCTATGAGATGTGCTGGAAAAACAAATCCAATCCATGGAGACCCCTACTCACAATTTACAGGACTTAACCCCTTAATGACGAAGCCTAGGTTGGGCCTTAAAGGAACAGTGTCACCAAAAAAAAAATTTCTAACATCAGTTTGATTTTAGTCTTTTATTAAAAACTTTTATATTTATTTGTGTGTTTGTGTTTCACTTTTTTTTTATTTTTACACTTTTTCTTCCCTATGGGGGCTGCCATTTTTTACTCCATTTCTGTATGTGCCGATTAACGACACATACAGACATGTAATATACGGCAGCTCCAGTCCCATAGGGACTGCGAACGGGGCCCGTTCGCAGTCACTATGGTGTACGCCGTCTGTGTGAACGGCGCATGCGCCGCTCCCACACAGTCCAAGTTGAAATGCGCGCCGTCCGGCGCCATTTTACTGTGGACCGGAAGTCGCGGCCGGACAGTAAGATTACTAGTTCCGGTCGCGGCTTCCGGACTTGTGCACATGGAGCAGCGGCAGCAGACGGAGAGGACGGACCGGAGGGAGCGGCGGCGACTGGAGCAGGTAAGTGATTTCTGTGTATGTACGTGTTTTAGTGTGTGTTTACTACTGTATGTAAACCTACTACACTGTGTGTTAGCGCAAAAAATGGTGACACACAGTGTAGGAGGTTAGACCGTTCAAACCCCTCATTTCTCCCGGCACTAGCCAGGATAAAGGGGGGGGGGATTCTGAGAGCTCACTAGAGCGAGTGAGTTTTTCCCAATTTTGCAGCAAAAAGCAATGTGGTTGCTTTACCACATGCAATGCTGCAATTTTGGGAATGGCTCCATTTAGTGACCAGCAATGGGAAATATTATAAATTAGAATCTAATTTATAATATTTCCTGACTCGTGAAAAAAATAAAAAAAATTAGAACAATGTTTAATCACCTATGCACTAATTGTTTATCTAAAAAAAAAAAATACATGTTTTGCTGGCAACACATTCCCTTTAAGGCTCAGAGCCCATTTGTCTAATCTGACATGTGTCACTTTATGTGGTAATAACTTTGGAATGCCTTTATTTATCCAAGTGATTCTGAGACTGTTTTCTGGTGACACATTGAACTTTATGTTAGTGGTAAAATTTGGTTGATACATTCAGTGAAAAACAGAAAAAATTACAGAAAATGTGGTGTAAGGCAGATGGTTATACCACACAAAATAGTTATTAATTAACAATTTGTTTTTTTAAATAAAGGACTTAATATTGAAAAAAGGTTTTTTATACAACTGTTTTTTTTTTGTCTATCTAGGTGACTTGAAGTCAGGAATCCCTGATCGCTATTCTAATACACTGCACTACATGCGTAGTGCAGTGTAAAAGTGCTGTCAGTTACTCACTGACAGCAAACCTAAGGCAGGACAAACTAGGCTTCCGTAGATGACAAACCCGGAGGCCATTGTTAGGCCTCCTGTTGCCATAACATGATGGAATAGAACGTCAAGGAGCAGGAAGGGGTTAAAGGATCTGCTAACGTCTTGGTGCCAGATACCACAGGACACTTTTAAAGATCTTCTGAAATCCATGTCCCAACGGGTCAGAGCTATTATGGCAGCACGAGGAGGACTACACAAGGCAGGTGGTTTTAATGTTATGTCTGGATGGTGTATATGTTAGTAATTCATTTCTATTCATTTGTACATTGATGGAAATTAGGGTATGTTCACACGCAAACTCAAAAATATCTGAAAATACAGAGCTGTTTTCAAGGTTTTCAGCGTTTATTTACGGCCGTTTTTGGAGCTGTTTTCAATATTGTCTAGGAAAAACGGCTCCAAAAGTGGCCCAAGAAGTGACTTGCACTTCTTTTGTGAACATACCCTAAAAAAAGAGTAATTTTTCTGTGCTTTTTATTTTTACAATATATATCAATCACCCTAAATATTGTAATCTTGGGGCCTACATTGCTCCTATGTAAACATGGGAACGCCACCATTCTCACCAGTTTTAAGGCGTAATGTAAGTCTTAGGCCAAAATGTAGTAGTAGTCGAAACGCCAATCCAACCGAGATGGAATATGAAATATCCAAGATAGAAGGGAGTCCCAGGCATAAAATAAGATAAGATAACTTTATTAATCCCCGAAGGGAAATTCCAGTATCACATAAATGGATTCTGGGAAACGGCATCAGGGATCTTTTATTATTAGGTCTCTGTGCAGATTGAGATTCTGGCGTCCAAGGTGAAGATGATGAAGAAGACTAGGTGGTACTGTAGACAAAACAAAAAATAATCAGACCAGACGATAATCACTCAGCAATATACTGGTGCCGAAGCTCCAGCCATGATTTCACAAAAATACTATAGATGTCAGTGATCATACCTGTACTGCTGGTGTTTCTTCTGTACCACAGCTGTTGGTACTTATCTCCTCCTCTTTCTTTGAAAGGCATGGACGCGGCACAAGGGACAGCATGGATTTGTCGGGATCCAATGTGCAATACAAGGCAGATGGAATATGTGAGAACATGGCAGAACGGTGACTTGCTCTCCAATCTCATAGTCCTCTAGGCATATAGTGCAGGACTGGATGTCTTCGTTTTCAGTAAAGGTTCGAGATGGGAGTCTATCAATCTGCCTGCCTCTCCTGCCTCGCCGACGTTGTCTTCTCTGCACAGGTCTGCTGTCTGTGGTCTCTGTTGTCGACTGTTGGTTGGGAAGCAGCTGACTGGTGCTTGGTGTTGGCTCCACCAGCCTGTTAGATGTTTGCTGAGGAGATCTGCTTCCTTCTCTGGACGGCTGCAGGTTTGGTAGCGGCTCACTGGTGCTGGGGTCTTGTGTTGGTTCCTCCAGCCTTTCGGATCTCTCCTGAGTAGTTGATGGAGTAGACCCAGGCTGGGATTCTCCAGGAATTCTGAGCTCGGTCTCACTATTAATACGACGGCCACTTGTCGTTTCAGACTGTTCTATTGGCTCAGGTCGTAATGGGGACCGGCTTCTGTCCGCTCCTTCTTGCTGCAACCTACGGCGCGGTGGAACTTGACCACGTCTTCGTCTCCTGTCGGGGACATTGTCATGGTCTTCATCCTGCTCCACACTCTGACGCCTTCTATGTCCAGATCTTAATCTTCCATCAGCAATGCCTAGATGTGAAACAATGTGTATAACATATATTAATTATGTACAGAAAAAATGTGAAAAAAGATCAATACCAGACATTTCCTATGGACTCGCGTGGCCTTCTTTCTAGAGGAAAGCTCCCATGTTTTTCTAATCTTGGACAACCGTTTTGATACTATGAATATATACACAGTCGAGTCACATTATTATAACTACTACTAATATCCAGAGTAACCGGCGTGTGCAGCACGGACAGCAGTAGACGGGCTGGGAGTGACTCAATAAGGTGCTGGTCAGTGGTCTCATATGTGGAGCCTCGCTGACTCCATACATCCCACATTTACTGGAGGGTGCGTGGGGGAGGATCCATAAAGCGAACAACACGATTGGCGTGGTCCCACAGATGCTCAATTGGGTTCAAGTCTGGAGAAATAGGGGGCCAGGGAAGTACTTGGAAGTCTTGGTCGTGCTCTTCCAACCACTGTCGGGCATTTATAGTCGTGTGACATGTCGCATTGTCTTGCTTTAAGTTTCCATTTGCTCCAGGGAAGACAATCAGCATGTATGGTGGATGTGATCTGTAACGATGGATTCATATCTAAATCGGTTCAGAGCCTTCCATAAAGATGAGTGGCCCAGAGAATACCATGGAAAAATACCCCAGACGCTGACGTCGCCGCCAGCTTTTTCCAGCAATGGTTGTAAAGTCCATCCTTTCGATGAAGCAGAAAACGTGATTTATGGGAGAAGACAACCCTTTGCCAATCATCGGTGCTCTGAGACCAATACTGCCGTGCAAATTGAAGCCATTTTCTCTGATGCACCTTTGTTACATAGGAGCAGTGACCATCCGTCGGGTTCGGAGCCCCATACGCAGTCGGGTTCGCTGAACTGTTGTATTAGACACACGTCTGGTAGCCAACGTTCACCTCTCAAATACATGGCACGTGGTGCTCTGCAGTTTCCATGTCCGTTATTCCCAATGGTGCCATTTGTCCACTCACGATACACTGTCACCACAGCAGCACGCGAACAGTTCACAAACTGCGCTGTTTCAGAAATACTGCCGCCCTTGGTCCGAAAGCCAATAATCATCCCTTTTTGCAACTGAAAAATGGTGCATTTTTTGCGGACGCAAAACGGACACGTTTGTGTGAAACTAGTCTAAATGTATCTGATATAACAAGTTCCACTTACCTTGATTTATCCGGGAACTTTCGTCTATTGCAAGCTGCAAGAGTTCTCGGTAACTCATTGTTCCTTGTAGCAGGCGGCTTGATGTTTAAATTCAGGAACAATGGAAAAACGGGATTCCTCAAATAAGAGGGAATCTACCACGATGTTCAGAAGTTGCACTGGTGTTTAAGTGCTCTGAACAGATGATGTAGTAGTCGCTTTGTAGCACAAATTCGCTCTTTGAAAAACCAAGTGAAGTTTCAGCATCAGCATCAACTCGAGATATGGCACTGATGTGACCGCGCTTGGGGTCCTTAGAACTTCACGCCATTGTGATGTCACTGCTATAGATGCCACACCCTCCATTGTTCTGATGACATCACTGCCTGCAGTGATGTCATAATGCTTACGGTATGTCATAAACGGTCCCCTGCTCTGCATTATACCAATCACTGCAGGAAAGCCTCCAAATAAATAAATAAATATATATTACATTTTTTTATATTTACATATTGCAGCTGAAAATCTCTAATATTTGTTTAGTAAATGTTTCTCTATAATTGTTTAGTAAATGTTGTAGCACACAATTCATCTAAGTAAAAGTCTTAGTAACAGATTACCACCATGGAGAGGTGGAAATGTAACTTTATTTTTCTAAAACTAGATGGTTCTGGAGTAAATAAGAATCCTTTATAACCTAAAGAGGTTGTCTGGTATAAGAAACCCATTGTAAATACCCTATTGGGGAATTCTAAGTTAAGAAAGGACAAGTCTCTTATTGATTTCACTGTGTAATGCTTAGTTTCTCCTGTAGTGGCGCTGCAGGGGAATTCAACACTTCTCAAGTTCCATCACAGATTAAATCTGATCGCTGGGGGTCACAATCAGCGACATTAAGCTGCACTATCTGGATGTACAAATGACACTGGATGAGGGCCGTATTGTGACAGACATTTACACCAAACCAACTGACTGAAAATAACTTTTTAATTTTAGCTTTCAACCCAAATCAGCACAAAAATAAAATTTCACAAAGCCAACTACATAGTGATAGAAAAAGCTGCAGAACTTCGCATATAAATGAGACGGATATGTGAGAGGCAGATAGATAGGGCGTGCTCTAGCAAAGTAAAAAATGAGCCCCCCATTACTTTATTTTTCTGATCTCAAATGCCAAGATACAATCCCGTTAGTAAGCCCTAAATATACACCTCCTGCAATGAGCCATAATACAATTGTGGGGATCAGACCTTAACCACTTCCTGCCGCAGCCATTTTGAATTTTTTTATTTTTGTTCTTTCCTCCTCACCTTCCAAAAGCCACAACTTTTTTATTTTTCTGTTGATATATCCATATGAGGGCTTGATTTTTGCAGGACGAGTTGTAGTTTTTCATGGCACCATTTATTGTACTAATGAAATGGGAAACTGAAAGAACTTTCTTTGTGGGGTGAAATAGGAAAAAAGCAGATTTCTCCATTGTTTTTTGGGTTTAGTTTTTATGGAGATCACCGCGCGGTTTTGTTTCGCCATTATCTGAGAGCCATACGTTTTGTTTTCTTTCCGTCGCTGCAGCCGTGTGAGGGCTTGTTTTTTTGTGGCACGAGCTGTCGTTTTTATTGGTTCATGAGACTTTTTGATCATCTTTTATTCCATTGTTTGTGGGAGATGAGATGACCAAAAAACAGTGATTCTGCCCTTGACATTTTTTGTTTGTTTTAATGCATTCACCATGTGGGTTAAATAATGTTATACTGTTATATCTCTGACTTTTACGGACGTGGCAATACAAGTTATGTTAATTTACTTTTTTTACATTGCTTTTTTTTAAACTTTAAATATTTTAACTTTATATATAAATATAATATATATATATATATATATATATATATATATATATATATATATATATAAACTTAATTTAACTGTATTTTACTTTCTTTACTTGCCCTCTAGGGGACTTAAACCAGCAATCATTGGATCGCTTGCATGATATACTGCAATACTAATGTATTGCAGTATATCGTGTTCTTTACCTGCTCTTATTAAGCCTTGCCAGGGGTGCAAAGATGGCAGACCTGAGGGCCTACATTAGTCCTCCAAGCTGCAATGACAACCATCGGCACCCCGCAATCGCAGGGGGGCAATGGGCTGTCAGAGATGGCCACCCCCATCTTTCTAATGGCTTAGTTACCGCAGTTACTATTGACCTCAGCATCTAAGGGGTTAAACGAGTGGGATCGTAGTAATCTACGATTTCGCTCGTCGCAGTGAACTTTCAGTTGTAACATACAACCAACACCAGCAAATTATGGAGTGACCTCAGTCAGTGACACCACTCCATACTTCCCTCCTGGCCTACACCGTATATATACACGTTGGTTGTCGTGGAAGGGGCTAGGCAGCATTGAAGGGTTATGCTGCTATAAAGCAGATCTTCCCTTACAAAAACTAATGAAGTTTTGGCAACCAAAGGTGCCCCCCTCAGCATCAGAGCCCCATAGCAGCTTCTATGGCTACTAGGGCTATAGTTATGTCCATGTACAGGGGGAAGATTTGACAGTAACACTACAGGTGATGTATTATCACAGTATACATCTAGTATTAGGATAAAATAGAATGACGTACCAGTCCCCAGACATTAGTAGATACGGGTCACTAAGAAAATCATGGTGGTTCCAAGTACCAGGCTCAGGACCAACACCTACAAGAGGAGGAGAGAGAATAAGGAGGTTAAAACGTGGCCAGGTGCGGTGGATTCACTGCTTGTACACAATGCATCTTAAAGGGGTTATGCGGGGACTAAAAGTTATTAGCAGTGTTCTAACTGCATTATGTGATGTCACGGTTTGTGGGTATGTGGACCCACCAGGCCGCACCGCCATAGCAGCGAGGCAGCTGGCCAAACAACAGGGAACCCCAGAAATACATAGTCCCGCACAAGGGTAACCGGATAGTCCAGACAGTGGCCGCAGCTCTGGCACGGATGGAGGTATTTAACACAGGACGTGGCGGATGACACAGGTGCAGTAGACACGACTCCAACTAGTAGGCACAGGAACAAGAAGACAGTACGGGATACAGGAACGGGTAACAGGGCACGGGAACAACTGGAACGGGAAACAGTAAGGGACCATTTGAAAGACAGACTTGGGGTATACTAACAATGCTCAGGCAAGGATCAGATGGGTTGGGCCCTTCTTATAGTCCAGGAAATCATGTGTGTTGATGATGGTGATTTCCTACATGTGCGTGCGCTGGCCCTTTAAGAGCGGGCACGAGCGTGCGCGCGCACCCTACGGGACAGAGCAGATCGTACCAGAAGTGAGCGCTGGCGTCTCCTGGGAAGGAGATGGGAACCAGCGCTCACAGATCCATGGCTGCGGGCGTCAGGTGAGTGGACCCGATGGCCCTGGACGCTACAGTATCCCCCCCTCTTACGCCCCCTCTTCTTGGGACTAGAGCGAGAGAGGAACTTCTTAACAAGAGCAGAGGCATCAAGGTTCTCCTCCGGCTCCCAGGACCTCTCCTCAGGACCAAACCCTCTCTAGTCCACCAAATAGAAAGTCCTTCCTCCTACCCTCTTGCAGTCCAGGATCTCCCTCACCTCGAACACATCAGAAGAACCGCTGGGAGCAGTTGTGGAACAGGAAGTCTTGCTGTAGCAGTTCAGGACCACTGGTTTCAGGAGGGACACATGAAAGGAGTTGGGGATTCTGATGGTAGGAGGCAGCCGCAGTTTATAGGAGACAGGGTTAATCTGTTGCCGAATCTCAAAAGGACCGAGAAACCTGGGAGCAAACTTGTATGAAGGCACCCTCAAACGAATGTTCCATGAGGACAGCCAGACTTTGGTACCTGGAAGATACTGCGGCAGCTCTCTTCTTGTATCCGCTTTTCGCTTCATACCTGGGTCTGTTGCCAGATTTACGGGAAGTCCCCAAATACAGAGTCAGCAGCGGGTACCTGAGAAGTAGTAGACACTGGAAGAGGGACTCTAGGATGTTGACCGTATACAATGTAAAACGGAGTTGAAGTGGTGGACTCGCTTGTGTGGTTGTTGTACGAGAACTCGGCCCATGGAAGAAGCTGTACCCAGTTATCATGCTGTAAGGAAATGAAGTGACGGAGATAATTCTCTATGATCTGGTTGATCCTCTCGACTTTCCCATTGGACTGGGGATGATAGGCTGTGGAAAAGTCCAATATCACATCCAGGAGTTTACAGAGAGCCCTCCAGAACCTCGAGGTAAACTGAAACCCCCGATCGGACACAATGTGAAGGGCAAGCCATGCAAGCGGTAGATGTGCTGGATGAAGAGATTCGCCATTCGGGGAACAGAAGGTAGGCCGGTCAGCGGGATAAAATGTGCCATCTTCGAGAACCGGTCCACCACCACCCAGACAGTGTTGCATCCTGCTGAGGGAGGAAGGTCAGTGACAAAGTCCATCACAATGTGCTGCAAGGTGGCATTGGGTATAGGCACAGGTTGATGGAGGCCGGCAGGCTTGGAGTTAGTAACCTTGTTAGAAGCACACACCGTGAAAGAAGAGACAAAGTCGACAACATCCTTGGGCAGCGTGGGCCACCAAAAGTGACGAGCAATCAGGTCTCGGGTTTTACGAACACCAGGGTGCCCAGCCAGTTTAGAACTGTGTCCCCATCGGAGAATTCTTCTCCTGCCTGCTAATCAAACAAAAGTCCTCCCCGGAGGGATGTCTCTAACCTGCAAAGGATTGGCAGTGATAATGCAGGACAGGTCTATGATAGTTTGAAGAGACTCCGTGTCATCCGTTTCAAATGACCTGGACAGGGCATCGGCCCTCACATTCCTGTCAGCGGCCACTCTGCGTGACAGGGATTTAGTCGTTGAGCGGACTGAAGGTAGGTGAGGTTCATGTGGTCGGTGTAGATTAGGATGGGGTGAGCTGCGCCCTCCAGCAGATGGCTCTACTTCTCCAGAGCCAATTTGATGGCCAGTAGCTCCTGATCCCCAACAGAGTAAATGCGCTCTGCAGAAGAAAAAAGTCTCGAGTAGTAGCCACATACTACTGCCTTTCCTTTGGGGCTCCTCTGGAACAGAAGTGCGCCTGCACCAACATAAGAGGCGTCCACCTCCAAAGAAAACTGTATATATACGTCAGGATGATAGAGGATCGAGGCAGAAGTAAAGGCTTTTTTGAGACTAAAAAATGTGGACTCTGCCTCTGGGGTCCACACATTGGCGTTCACACCGTTCTTGGTAAGGGTGGAAATAGGAGATGTCAGTGATGAGATGTTTGGGATAAACTGCCGGTAGAAATTGGCAAATCCCAGGAAACGCTGTATGGACCTCAGACCTTGAGGACGTGGCCACTCCAGGACAGCTCTCACTTTCTCAGGATCCATCTTGAGACCTTGATCCGATATGATGTAGCCCAGGAAGTGCAGAGAACTCCTCTCAAAGACGCACTTCTCCAGCTTGGCGTATAAATGATTCTCCCTTAATCGTAGTAGAACTTGACGGACATGCCTGCGATGAGTCGTCGGATCTGGGGAGAAAATCAAAATATCATCGAGATAAACAACAACACAGCTATAGAGATCTCGGAAGATATCATTAACGAGTTCCTGAAACACTGCAGGAGCGTTACACAGTCCGAAGGGCATCACTACGTATTCATAGTGCCCGTGACGGGTGTTAAATGCCGTCTTCCATTCGTCACCCTGGCGGACCGGAGCGGAAGTGAGATGGGGACCAGCGCTCACAGATCCATGGCTGTGGGCGTCAGGAGGTGAGTGGAACCGACGGCCCGCGGCCATAGATGCTACATGTGAGTAAACTCGCTAATATACATTCCCGTCCGCCTTGGTGCTGTTTCTGAGATTTTCATAGATTTGTATAGCGCTGATGAGGAACCGGAAGTCTAGTTGTACAGTCTTATTTGGTGACGACACGACTCTTCGTCATGTGATCGGCCCCGCTGTACACTATGTACTCGCTGTACTACTGCTCCTGCAGTATACGGAGCACAGCGCCGCTCTCTGAGAGGTTCCTCTGAGAGGTTCCTGTTGTTTCTCCTTTGCTTTATCCAATGCTAAAAACTAATAATGATTTTTTTTTTTTTTAAATGCAAGCCCCTCAGTTGGAGTCACTGGGACCCAACACTAGAATTTCATCTGATTTGACAGATTATGGCACAATTTTCTATGGGGAACTTATGGTGGTTATTTTGATATTCCCATACTGTTTTTTGACACAGACCACCTACCTAAACATTGCTACAGACAAATCCACCTCTTCATGGTAAAGGTATTCTCTAATGCCAGTGCTGTCTTACAGCAGGATAATGCCCCCGCCACACTGCAAAAATTGTTCAGGACTGATGTGAGGAACATGACAAAGAGTTCAAGGTGTTGACCTGGTGTAGCGCCCATGGCCGCGGGCCGTCGGGTTCACTCACCCCCCGACGCCCGCAGCCATGGATGAAAACAATGATCATTAACCCACATGACTTCCTGCTCTATAAGAATGCCCCAGCCCTTCTGATCCTTGCCTGAGCGTTGTTAGTCTTTCCCAGTCTGTCTCGCAAATGGTCCCTTAGTGTCTCCCGTTCCCGCTGTTACCCATGCCCTGTTACCATTCCTGTATTCCGCATTGTTCCTGTGCCTACCCGTGTTCAAGTGTCATCTGCCACGTCAAGTGCCAACTGCCATGTCAAGTGGCATCTGCCACGTCAAGTGCCATCTGCCACGTCAAGTGTCTTCTGCCGCGTCAAGTGCCATCTGCTCATCGGATACTGCCCGCCACGTCTGGCGCCACTTTCCGCACCTGCCTCCATCCGTGCTGAAGCCACAGCCACCGCCCGGACTATTTCAGGTACCTAAGCATTACTGTCTGCCATCTTACTTTCACATAGACTGTGACCTGGTCAGCTGCCTCCCCGCTACGGCGGAGCGGCCTAGTGGGTCCACAAACCCAGTGTCCGTGACAGTACGCTCAGGCCATGGAACCCGCTGGTCAGCCCAAGACCCCAGTACAGAAGATTCAGACAGAGATGCATGACCTACGCACTCGTCAGGATCAACTCCTTGAGGCGGTGAATTCTATTCTGGTCCGCCTGGATCTACTCGCTGTTCCACCCCCGGTTCTTCCTCCAGAGGCTGTTGCCACTGCCTGTTGCTCCCCCTGTTTGTTCCGGTTCCTCAGTTCCTCTGCCTCTTCCTCCTCGCTACGACGGTGACCCCAGAGCATGCAGAGGATTTCTTAATCAATGCACGGTGCATTTTAGGCTACGGCCTCATCTCTTCCCCTCCGAGGAGGCTAAAGTAGCGTTCATTATCTCCCTCCTCGCTGGCAAGGCCCTCGCATGGGCGAACCCAATCTTGGAGCAACAGGGACCTGTATCCTCGGACCTAGCCTTGTTCCTGCAGTCCTTTCGTACCGTGTTCGAGGAGCCGGGTCGAACATCCTCTGCCGCAGCCACTCTGTTGACCCTCAAGCAAGAAGGCTCCACAGTAGGGGAGTATGCGATCTCCTTCCGTACCCTAGCAGCCGAGCTGGCATGGAATAATGAGGCACTGGTGGCGACCTTCTGGCAGGGACTGTCCTCTCACATCAAGGACGAACGGGCAGCCCGCGACCTTCCTTCTACCTTGGATGCCCTTATCCTGTTAGCCACCCGGGTTGATATGAGAATCTGGGAGCGCTCTCAAGAGGTTCGTTAGGAGAGCCGGGCCCACAGACCAGCACCCCCTGCCCAGAGACCACTATTGTCCACTCCTAGTGCGCTACCTGAGGAACCCATGCAGGTAGACAGTCCGGTTATCTGAACAGGAGAAGCAGCGCAGACGCTCCTCTGGACTTTGCATGTATTGCGGCCTCAAGGGTAATTTTGTGCGCCAATGCCCACAGAAACCGGCAAACTCCAGTACCTAGGGTTGGTTGGAGAGGCAACTCTAGGTGGAACGTCTCCAAACGTTAAAACCTCTTCCAAATTATCGATACCTGTGGCCATCGTCACCGGACAGACATCACATCCTTCCACCGCCTATCTTGACTCTGGAGTGGCTGCTAATTTTATCCACCAGGATCTAGTGGATCGGTTTCAACTACCCACAGTCCGTCTGGAGAGACCCCTGGCAGTTGCTTCTGTGAATGGTCTACCCTTTCCTGATCCGATCATGCTCATCACTGAGCCGTTGACATTACGGGTCGGAGCTCTTGACTCAGAACAGATCTCCTTCCTGGTACTACCCAAGGCTATCAATCCTATCCTGCTGGGTCTGCCATGGCTCCGTCTACACACCCCGACACTCGACTGGAGTTCTGGAGAAGTTCTTCAATGGGGTTCCAGATGCCATAGCCATTGCCTGTCACAAGTCCGTTCTGTTGTGCCCCCTCTGCCTCAGTCACTCTCCGATCTACCTTCTCAGTATGCCAGTTTTGCGGATGTCTTTTGCAAACGAGAGGCTGAGACGTTGCCTCCACATCGGAATTATGACTGTCCCATTGAACTGGTTCCCAATGCTTCTCTTCCCCGTGGACGAGTATATCCTCTCTCCTTGCCAGAGACTTTATCGATGTCAGCCTATATCAAGGAGAACTTGGAGAGGGGTTTTATTCGGAAATCTTCCTCCCCGGCCGGGGCAGGATTCTTCTTCGCTAAAAAGAGAGATGGATCTCTCCGACCCTGCATTGACTACCGTGGTCTCAATCAGATCACGGTCAAGAACAAATACCTGTTGCCACTCATTTCTGAGCTGTTTGATCACATACGAGGAGCCAAAATTTTTTCCAAGCTAGATCTGCAGGGGGCCTATAATCTAATCCGGATTCGACGGCGTGACGAATGGAAGACGGCGTTTAACACCCGCGATGGGCACTACGAATACCTAGTAATGCCCTTCGGACTGTGTAACGCTCCCGCAGTATTTCAGGAGTAATGACATCTTCCGAGATCTCCTCTATATGTGTGTTGTAGTTTATCTCGATGATATTCTAATCTTCTCCCCAGATCTGATGACCAATCGGAGGCATGTTCGTCAAGTTCTTCTGCGACTAAGAGAGAATCGCTTGTATGCCAAGTTAGAGAAATGCACCTTTGAAAAGAGGTCTTTGCCCTTCCTGGGCTATGTCATCTCGGATCAAGGCCTTAAGATGGACCCTGAGAAGTTAAAGTCTGTCCTGGAATGGCCACGTCCTCAAGGCCTAAGGGCCATACAGTGGTTCCTGGGTTTCGCCAATTTCTACCGGCAGTTTATTCCGAACTTTTCTTCTCTGACGGCCCCCATCTCTACCCTTACCAAGAAGGGTGTGAACGCCAAGGTATGGACTCCAGAGGCAGAGTCCGCATTCATTAGCCTCAAGAAAGCCTTCACTTCAGCTTCGATCCTCCATCACCCTGACGTGTCTCGGCAGTTCTCACTGGAAGTGGACGCTTCCTCTGTTGGTGCAGGCGCACTTCTGTTCCAGAGGAGCTCCAAAGGAAAGGCAGTAGTATGTGGCTACTACTCAAGACTGTTTTCCTCTGCTGAGCGCAATTATTCCATTGGAGATCGGGAGTTACTGGCTATCAAATTGGCCCTGGAGGAGTGGAGACATCTTCTGGAGGGCGCTACTCACCCCATCCTGATCTTCACCGACCAGAAGAATCTTACTTACCTTCAGTCCGCTCAAAGACTGAATCCTCGTCAAGCCAGGTGGTCACTGTTCTTCACCCGTTTCCAATTTCTGCTCCACTACCGTCCCGCTGACAAGAATGTGAGGGCCGATGCCCTGTCCAGATCATTTGAGACGGTAGACACGGTGGAGTCCCTTCAGACGATCACAGACCCGTCCTGCGTTGTCACCGCCAATCCTCTGCAGCTTAGAAATATCCCTCCGGGGAGAACTTTTGTTCGGTTGGCAGACAGAAAAAGAATTCTCTGCTGGGGACACAGTTCTAAACTAGCTGGGCACGCCGGTGTCCGTAAAACCCAAGACCTGATCACTCGTCACTTCTGGTGGCCCACGCTACCTAAGGATGTTCTGGACTTTGTCTCTTATTGCACGGTGTGTGCCTCTAACAAAGTGACTCACAGCAAGCCTGCCGGCCTGCTTCAACCCCTGCCTGTACCCAGTGCCCCCTGGCAGCACATCGCTATGGACTTCGTCACGGACCTTGCTCTCTCAGCAGGATGCAACTCCATCTGGGTGGTGGTGGACCGGTTCTCTAAGATGGCATATTTTATCCCGCTGACCGGCCTACCCTCTGCTCGACTGGCAAGTCTCTTCATTCAGCACATCTTCCGCTTGCATGGCTTGCCTCTTCACATTGTGTCTGACCAGGGGGTTCAGTTTACCTCTAAATTCTGGAGAGCCCTCTGTAAACTCCTGGATGTGAGTTTGGACTTTTCCTCTGCCTATCACCCCCAGTCCAATGGACAAGTTGAGAGGATCAACCAGATCATGGAAAATTATCTCCGCCACTTCATCTCTTCACAGCACGATAACTGGGTACAGCTCCTTCCATGGGCCGAGTTTTCATACAACAACCACACAAGTGAGTCCACCACTTCCACTCCGTTTCACATCGTGTACAGTCAACATCCCAGAGTTCCTCTTCCTGTATCAACTTCATCTCAGGTACCCGCTGCTGACTCTGCATATGGGGACTTCCTGCAAATCTGGCAACAGACCCGGTCCTCTATTTTGCTGGCGGTCGATCGCATGAAGCGAAAGGCAGATACCAAGAGAAGAGAACCTCAGCGCCCCTACTCTTATTAAAAAGTTCCTCTCTCACTCTGGCCCCAAGAAGAGGGGGCGTAAGAGGGGGGATACTGTAGCGCCCCTGGCCGCGGGCCATCGGTGTTTACTCACCTCCCGACGCCCGCAGCCATGGATCTGTGAGCGCTGGCCTCCGTCGACCTCCTAGGAGATGCCAGCGCTCACTTCCGCTCCATTCGGCTGGGTCCCGTAGGGTGCGCGCGCACGCTCGCCCCCGGCCTTAAAGGGCCAGCGCGCGCAATTAGGAAATCGTCATCACCATCAACTGCCACGATTTCCTGGTCTATAAGAAGGCCCCTGGCCTTTTAATCCTTGCCTGAGCGTTGTTAGTCTTTCCCAGTCTGTCTCGCAAATGGTCCCTTAGTGTCTCCCGTTCCAGCTGTTACCCGTGCCCTGTTACCGTTCCTGTATTCCGTATTGTTCCTGTGCCTACCCGCGTTCAAGTGCCATCTGCCACGTCAAGTGCCATCTGCCACGTCAAGTGTCTTCTGCCACGTCAAGTGCCATCTGCCACGTCAAGTGCCATCTGCCACGTCAAGTGTCATCTGCCACGTCAAGTGTCATCTGCCACGTCAAGTGTCTACCGCTTCATCGAATACTGCCCGCCACGTCTGGCGCCACTTGCCGCACCTGCCTCCATCCGTGCTGAAGCCACAGCCCCCGCCAGGACTATTACAGGTACCCAAGCATTACTGTCTGCCATTTACTTCTGCTTAGACTGTGACCTGGTCAGCTGCCTCCCCGCTACGGCGGAGCTGCCTAGTGGGTTCACAAACCCTGTGTCCGTGACACAGATAACCGGCTTAGCAAGATTAATAAATTCTCCTCTAAGGCTACAGACAGTAATACAATATTTTAATGCAAGGATGTGTACACTCAGTGTCTGACTGAGGTACCTTGGACCCACCAAAGGAAATAATTCTTGGGGGTCTACACTTCCACTATATAGAAATAATGTGAACACTCTTAATTGTGTACTAAAAACGTGTGTAGTAAAACAAAGACCAATATTCCCACCATATAGTGACAGATATCAGTCCTACACAGGCATTCTGCAGACCATATACACTACCGTTCAAAAGTTTAGGGTCACTTAGAAATTTCCTTATTTTTGAAAGAAAAGCAGTTTTTTTTCAATGAAGATAACATTAAATTAATCAGAAATCCACTCTATCCATTGTTAATGTGGTAAATGACTATTCTAGCTGTAAACGTCTGGTTTTTAATGCAATATCTACATAGGTGTATAGAGGCCCATTTCCAGCAACCATCACTCCAGTGTTCTAATGGTACATTGTGTTTGCTAACTGTGTTAGAAGGCTAATGGATGATTAGAAAACACTTGAAAACCCTTGTGCAATTATGTTAGCACCGCTGTAAACAGTTTTGCTGTTTAGAGGAGCCATAAAACTGACCTTCCTTTGAGCTAGTTGAGAATCTGGAGCATTACATTTGTGGGTTCGATTAAACTCTCCAAATGGCTAGAAAAATAGAGCTTTCATGTGAAACTCGACAGTCTATTCTTGTTCTTAGAAATTAACGCTATTCCTTGCGAGAAATTGCCAAGAAACTGCAGATTTCCTACAACGGCGTGTACTACTCCCTTCAGAGGACAGCACAAATAGGCTCTAACCAGAGTAGATAGAGAAGTGGGAGGCCCCGCTGCACAACTGAGCAACAAGACAAGTACATTAGAGTCTCTAGTTTGAGAAATAGACGCCTCACAGGTCCTCAACTGGCAGCTTCATTAAATAGTACCCGCAAAACGCCAGTGTCAACGTCTACAGTGAAGAGGCGACTCCGGGATGCTGGCCTTCAGGGCAGAGTGGCAAAGAAAAAGCCATATCTGAGACTGGCTAATAAAAGGAAAAGATTAATATGGGCAAAAGCACACAGACATTGGACAGAGGAAGATTGGAAAAAAGTGTTATGGACAGACGAATCGAAGTTTGAGGTGTTTGGATCACACAGAAGAACATTTGTGAGACGCAGAACAACTGAAAAGATGCTGGAAGAGTGCCTGACGCCATCTGTCAAGCATGGTGGATGTAATGTGATGGTCTGGGGTTGCTTTGGTGCTGGTAAAGTGGGAGATTTGTACAAGGTAAAAGGGATTTTGAATAAGGAAGGCTATCACTCCATTTTGCAACACCATGCCATACCCTGTGGACAGCGCTTGATTGGAGCCAATTTCATCCTACAACAGGACAATGACCCAAAGCACACCTCCAAATTATGCAAGAACTATTTAGGGAAGAAGCAGGCAGCTGGTATTCTATCTGTGCCACGTCACAGCGTATTCAAATCATGGAAGCGTTCAGTCTACATGACTACCGCCCGTCACGGTGCGCATACCTTAGATCAAAATTTTGACATATAACTAACTCTAAGCCTCATAAGTTAATTTTCTTTAGCTATTATACTAGGATGTACAATTCTATATTAAAATATTATCATATTAGTCATGTGTCCTAGTATACCCACATCCAGCGATGGGTGGGATGGGTGAAACATAAAATAGTTTTCCATGAGTTTTGAACTGCGATGTGCTGCTGATCTCTCCTTTTGGGGGTAATATACAGGGAAAATGGGGGTTATATAAGGGACTCTCATCATCCCTGTATATACCAGCCATCATCCCCATATATAACCACCATTATCCGTGTATGTACCAGCCCACCATTATCTCGGTATAAAATCTCCATCACCCCTGTATATACCATTAGGGCGGGCACTGTCAGCTTGCTGTGGCGTGCGGGCATTGTGGCTAAACAAGAAGTAAATGGGGTGGGCATTGAGGACACCGTGGACCAATAGGATGCCTGAAACGCCGGTATATGGGAGAAGTCCAGCAGAATCTGAAAATATGCCTCCTGATTGCGTAAAGGCTATGTACACCTTTGCACTGTATTTTTTAAATTGCCTTGTATGTATTGTGCAAAATAAATCACATTTCTAATTGGTCTACCATTTGTCTTCTGTACCTGCAGTGTATTTCAGTTTATGGCCAGCTGCTGTATTCAGTTATCTCTCTAAGGCCCTGTTCACACCTGCGTTGGTGTGTTTCGTTGTTCTGCTCCGTCAGTGGTGCAGAACAAAGGAATAACGGAAGCAACGGTTCAGTCGCACAACGGACACCGCCACCTGCCAACAGAACCCATTGACTTTAGTGGATTCCATTGGCTTTCCGTGATTTTACCAGAGACAATAGTGCAGATGTGAATGAGGCCTTATCTGTCAGTCATCACCCTAATGGCAAACTGAGCAGCAACTCTTTTGCAGGCTCATGAACAAGAATTTACTGTGGAATCTGCGCATGTGCATAGTCCTAATTACTGCATACCTCCTAACCGTCCCGGATACAGCGGGACAGTCCAGGATTCAGGGCGGTGTTACGCTGTCCCAAGCGGCCGGTGGTATGTTTTGGTGTCAACTGTATCTGCGTCCTCAGGATGCAGATACAGTTGAATCCAATGCTAATGTAAGCGATCGTCAGCTCCCTGCTTCTGTATTAGTACCACTCGCTGAGGAATTCCCGGGCACAGCGCTACTTTAAGTGCGGAGCCCCTTATCTCACTATCCATATATGTACATTGACGTCGGGGACTACTCATGGAGCGGAATCCACTGCCTTTGCATTGCTGATGGTCTGGCCGGGGATTCCGCTCCTAGGCGGAACCCCTGATGTCACTGTCCATATACGTACAGTTACATCAAGGGCTCCTCCTGGAGTGCAATCCCTGGCCACAGCGTGGCCGACGCTCTGAACAGGGATTCTGCTCCTATTACGTCACTGTCCATATATGGACAGTGACGGCAGGGGCTCCTCCTGGAGTGGAATCCCTGGGGGAGGGGGGTGGCACCATCTACATGGGCACTGTGTGTGACACTATCTATATGGGCACTGGCGCTTTATATGTGTGCACTTGTACTAGAGGTAGCTAAGGGGGCATTAAACTGTATGGGGGCAGCTATTTGTCATTATTTCTAGCAACGCATTCCCTTTAATACTGGCGTTTCATACACCAGTCCTATTAAACAGTTTGCTGGAGTAAGATGCAACACATTTATTAACATGCGAATGACTCTTAATAAATGTGTCGCATCTTTTAGTTGCAATGCGGCCTGTCATCAGTACTTTCTACGTGCTGCGGCCTGCTGTACATTTAAAGTACATTTTTAAAATGTATTTTATTGTCTGATTGGGGGGGGCATACAGTCTGATTGGGGGGGAGGTATGGGTCTGGCACGGACATTTGCCTTGTTACGCCCCCCAGAGATAAATCTGGGCCGCATTATACATATAGATTTCTGCTATAATTGACATCAGTTACTGGCGTAAATTATAGTAAAATTGTTGGCCATTTCTGCGAAGCCCCGGCCATTTTTTGCCCCCAAAAATGTCAACATTTGCGCATTTTGTGAATTTTCTACGCTAGTAAACTGTTGTAGAAAGGTTAATATATTCCCCCAAAGGCTACAGACCGTAATACAATATCTTGATGTAAGGATGTGTACACTTAATTGTGCAGCAACGCTTGTTGTCTCCATTCTATGTCAGTGTGGGAAGTAGATGTCCGGCCTTATGATTTTGTGATATGTGATAGACCCAGAATCCCAATCACCAAACCAAAGAATGCAAAATAAAGACACAAAACATTATAATTGGGTGTTAAATGGTCAAAACTTTTATTATATTATATGACCAAACCCAAAATGGCAAACCTCCGACTCACGAAGAGTCACCCTCCAGCACGCAGGAAAGGAAAAACCCCCTGTGGGGGAAACCTCTAGGGAAACCATGGCTGGAGGATTGCCCTTCCTCTGGGCTTAGAAGGTGCCAAAATATCATTTGTAACAGAATTTGTACGTTTTCTCAGATTTTCAAGGAAAGACATTACAAATGAACGAACGAACGAACGAACGAACGAACGAACGAACGAACGAACGAACGAACGAACGAACGAACGAACGAACGAACGAACGAACGAACGAACGAACGAACGACATAAAACACATAAATCGGCTGATCTGGTTGGCTAGGCGGATGTCTCTCTTCCTGGGCACCCATTAAAATGAATGGTCGATCCACGGATGAGACGGGTCCTCCAGATGCCTCCTTGTAGCACCTGTCTCCGCTCCGGCTAATAGAGGGGGATCTCCTGCTGGAAACCCCCCTCTATTACAGACAACCCGTATTAACAGGATGGCATCACTGTGATGAAGAAGTGGTCTGGGGTGAAGGGTTTCCCTGCTAGAACCTCCAAATTACATCAGGTCGGTATTGGTGGGGAAGTCAAGCTCAAGGTCCTCAGTCACATCCAATATGGCGCTGAATGTGGCAGTAAAACCTTCTAATATGGAATCTTCTTTATGTCATAAACATTTGTATTTATGACATCAGCACCTTCATCATCATTACTACAGGAGTTTATTACCACTGCACAACTCATACATTGTGACGTCACCCACAGTGGTCTGAAGTGTTAACCCTTTAATGACTGGCAGTGTACTTACCACAGAGGCCATAAAGCTGAATAGAACATATCAGCGGCCATAAAGGAAAAGGGATAATGCAGGGAGCATCTCCGCACAATAACTATCCATGACAAAGGGTTGTCCAGGATGAGATAACTTGTCTGCTTTCTCCAAAAACCAGCACCACACCTGTCCATAGGTTGTGTGTGGTACTACAGCTCATTACCATTCACTTCAATGGAGCAAACCTGCAATACCAGATACAACCTGTGGATAGGTGTGGTGCTGTTTTTGGAAGAAAGCAGACATATTTTTCTAATCGTGCACAGCTCCTGTTAGAAATAGTTCAAAAAAAGGGGGGAGAAGGAGGAGAAGGGGAGAGGGAAAGAAGAAATTAAAAAAAGGTAAAAAGAGGAACTCTGAGGTAAAAGAAACCAAACTAGACTGAAAGGAGTCTGCTGGAGGTGCCAGATGGAAAGACAGATTCTGCCATGGGGACCAGATTAGTTGAAATGTATCTTGAAGGGGGGCTTCAGAGAGTGGGTTTTAACCCCTTCCCGCCCTATGAAGTGCTGTTGCATTGAAAAGCTATGCAGTTCATCTTCGAATGCAGCGTCACAAAAACAAATTATTTTGTAAAAAATAAAACTATATAAATTTGGTATCGACATAATCGTAGCGACCCGCAGAATCAAGTTATCATGCAATTCATGCCGTCCGATGAACACTGTAAAATCAAAACAGAAGTGGCGGAATTACAGGTTTTTTTTCAATTCACCCCACAAAATGTAGGTTTTTAAAAAAAATAATTTAATACATTATATGGTACATTAGTCCGCAGGGTAAATTCCACATAAACAGCGCCATTCATCGGTTAACTGTTTAAATGATACCAGTTCAAGTGACCTTTATCGAAAAACACCATAAGAAATGTTTTCACAATTAACCTTCTAATTGGGCCTAGCATGTGTGATACTGTCTGCTAAGCCGTTGTATCTAAGCATATTATATGTGATACTGTCTGCTGAGCCGCTGTCTCCTATCAAGTAGCAGAGCTATCAGGTGTCATAGTGTAATGAAACGGGGTAGGGAGACAGACAGGTGAGCCCTAATCTACCCGAAACTCAGTCCCTGCCTATTTGCACGGCCCGTCCTAAGTGACGGTGTACAACTGGGCGACGGTCCCTACGCTCAATAAGTGCAAGACAGACAACACAAGACAAGGGCACACAGAAGAAAAAGGGGGAGGTAGGGGCAGTTGCCCACGGAAACACCGTGCGCAACAGGCAGTGGTGAACGAGCCGAGACAAACCAGGAGAGTACGAAGTAGCAAATCAGAGCAGGAGAATAGTCAGTCAAGCCAGGATCAATAAGTAACAGCGGTCAATAAGGTAAGTAGCAAGAATCGCAGAGCCAGGAAACCAGACAATCACAGGCAAGGAACATGCTGCAAGTGAGGGTAAAAATAGACCAAGGGCAGGAGATAGAACCGTCAGGCCAGGCTTTGATAGGTTCTCCCTCTCCTCAGCCTGCCAGCCTGAGTGGTAACAGATCGCGCCACTCGAGCAGACCTTGGAGCTGATGAAGGCTGATTAACCCCGGGCGTCGACACAGAACCTGTGTCTGGCAAACCCTTTACAGTACCCCCCTTTTTATGAGGGGCCACTGGACTCTTCCTAGGTGGGCCTGGCTTGTTGGGGAACCGAAATTGGAACTTGCTGAGCAATATACCGGCGTGAACATCCCGGGCGGGTACCCAAGTCCTCTCCTCAGGCCCGTATCCTCTCCAATGGACCAGGTACTGGAGGGAGCCTTGGACCATCCTGCTGTCCACAATCTTGGCTACCTCGAATTCTACCCCATCCGGAGTGAGAACAGGGACCGGAGGTTTCCTCGATGTAGCCAAGGACGGGGAGCAGCTTTTCAAGAGGGAGGCAAGGAACACGTTGTGTATCTGAAAAGACGGGGGTAACTCCAGCCGGAAGGAGAAAGGGTTGAGGACCTCAATAATTTTGTATGGCCCTATATACCGGGGAGCAAACTTCTTGGACGGAACTTTAAGGCGCAAATTTTTAGAAGACAGCCACACCAGATCCCCGACCACAAGCAGAGGGTTAGTAGAACGTCTTTTATCTGCCTGAGTATTTTTGATGATCTGGGACGCCTCAAGGTTCTTCTGAACCTGGGCCCAGACTGTGCACAGTTCCCGATGAACGACATCTACCTCGGTATTGTTGGAACCACCAGTTGAAACGGAGGAGAACCGTGGATTAAGCCCAAAATTACAGAAGAAGGGGGAAACCCCCGACGAGCTACTGACCCGGTTATTAAGGGAAAATTCGGCGAGGGGAATGAAGGAGACCCAATCATCTTGAAAGTTTGAGATAAAACATCTTTAGTATAGTTCCACAGACTGATTAGTCCTCTCAGTTTGGCCATTAGTTTCAGGATGGAAGGCCGAGGAAAAGGACAGATCAATCTCCAGCTTCTTACAGAAACCTCTCCAAAACAATGAAACAAATTGTACCCCTCTGTCAGAAACAATATTGACCGGAACCCCATGGAGACGCAGGATGTGTTTGACAAACAAGGTAGCTAACGTCTTGGCATTGGGTAGTTTCTTGATGGGTGCAAAGTGGCACATCTTACTGAAGCGGTCTCCTACAACCCACACCACCGACGTGCCTTGGGACGGAGGCAGATCGGTGATAAAATCCATGGAGATATGGGTCCAAGGTCTATGGGGAATGGGCAAAGAACATAGTAAACCCGCAGGTCGGGACCTGGGAGTCTTGGACCTAGTACAAATTTCACAAGCGGCGACGTAGGCCTTAACGTCTTTAAGCAACCCAGGCCACCAATAGGTTCTAGAAATGAGGTGCTTGGTACCCAGGATGCCTGGATGGCCAGATAGTGCGGAGTCATGGTTCTCCCTGAGCAACCTTAGCCGGAATTGCAGGGGAACAAATAGATTGTTCTCAGGAAGGTTCTCGGGAGCAGAAGCTTGATCAGCCGCAATTTCGGAGACGAAGTCTGAATCCACAGAGGATATGATTATACCTGGCGGCAAAATACAAGCGGAATCCTCCTCAAGAGAGGGGCTGGCCATGAAACTACGCGACAGAGCATCAGCTTTAACATTTTTTGTCTAACTCCAAGGACTCCCCAGCCACAGCGAACAGGCCTTGACCCCCTCAAGCCTGAGAGTCCCGCCACAACAAAATAGCCCTCCCAATGCCATCCTGCAAGCCCAAGCACCACAAATCCATTCCCACATCATTCAGGTGAACACCATCTACACTCCAATACGCTCCAACTCCAGCTTCCAAGTCCCAGTGCCGAACACATATGCCGCCATTCCGCGCAACAAATGCAGACACCGCCCTGTTAACTTTTATCCTGGCTTTGTTGATCCGCTCCACCGACCGTGCCAAGCGCCAGGATTTTCTAGGCACAATATCCGACCACACCGTCATCAAGTTCGGGTACAATGACCACAGGTGCAACAGATCGTGTTTTATGTCCCGAACCAACTCACGGAACGGGCGGGCCCCAAGATCGTTGCGCACAAGAAATCATCGAAATAATGAATGATCGAATCCACCCCCGCCACAGATTTGACCACCCATTCCAAAAATTAGCTAAACGCCTCAAAGTACGCACAAGAAATGGAACAACCCAAGGGGAGACACTGATCCAAATAAAAACCGCCCCCCCCCCAAAAACACCCCAGTAAACGCTGACTATCCGCATGCACCGGCAACAGCCGAAAAGCCGCCTCGACATCCGTCTTGAACATTAACGCCCCCCTACCATGGAAACGCACCCACTGCACCGCCGCGTCGAATGACGTATACACGACCGAGCAAAGATCCCGATCTATCCCGTCATTAACCGACAAGCCCTTAGGATAAGACAAATGGTGAATCAAACGGTATTTGTTCGCCTCCTTCTTCGGGACAACCCCCAGCGGGGAGACGACCAAACCCGGGATGGGGAGAGAACTAAAGGGCCCCGCCATGCGCCCCAAATCCACCTCTTTTGCCAATTTCTCCCTAACCACGTCAGGATGCTGGTAAGCTGACTTCAGATTTTTTATGGAAAAGGGGACCCTGTGAGGAGGGGAGGGGATACAAAAACCCACATTAAAACCATCAAACAACAACTGCGCACTGGCCCTGTCCGGATAACTATTTAGAAACCTGACTATCCTTTCCAGCTTCACTGGCGTTACCCCCATGACTGGCGTTAAAACCCCCACCCCCACCTCATTTTCCCTTGCGCAAGCATTTAGATGCCCCGTGGGACGCCCCATTGCATTGGGCACAAAGGTGCTTGAACTTGCAACCTGCACCGAATTTACACTGCCCCTCATTGTATTGCCAGCACAGCTCGAGCTTTGCGTTGCCCCCTGAGCTGGATTGACCAGATTGGCCTGCTGCCCCCCCCCCCGCTCCCGGGAAAGGATTGGCCCGTAACCAGAGGGCAATATCCCCGTGGTTCCACCTAATATTGGGCCGAACCGCCTTCCGTTGTCTAAACTGCTTGTCATAACGTAGCCAAGCTACCCCCCCATATACCCTATGTGCTTCCCCGATGGCATCCATATAGCAAAACAGGGGGGAGCAATATTCCGGAGCCTTTTCACCAATAACACTGGCCAAAATGGCGAACTCTTGCAACCAGTTAACAAATGTCTTAGGGATAAGGCGGTAACAACGCTTTTCCTCCTCCTCCTTCTTACTCTCATCTCGCTTCCCCTTCTCCAGATTAAATTTTTCCAGGGGCAACAATGAAAAAATTTCCACGTACTCGTCCTTCCAAATTTTTTCCCGAACTTCCTGTTTCAAGTGTGCCCCCAAAGGTCCTTCAAAACACACATAAACCTCCCCCTGGCTTTATCGTCCAACCGAACACCATCAACCGCCGCCGCCGAGTCGGTCTGAACAGACACCGCCACCGATTCCGTATTTGCTCCTACACTCGCAGCGACCGCCGCCGGGGCATTAAACCCTACCCTACCAGCCCCCACCCATGCCGCCACAGGAGACCGCGAAGGGGGCTCGGTGACCCCCGTCCCGTCGAGCCGGCCTAACAATTCCTTGACGCAACCAACCAACTCTCGCAGACTTTCCCCCCCACCCCCAACATTCCCAAACCCAGACCCCACATCACATAACCGCTCCTCAACTGCGGAACCCTCCCCCGAAACAGGAGACATAAGTATAGCAGGAAAAGGTAAAGATGGTGAAAACGACTCACCGAGCTGCATAGGTGCTGTGGACCCATCAGCTGGACCGTCCTGTCCACGAAGCTCCCCATCCTCAAGGTCTTCGGCAGCTCTGGTCCCATTTCCATGGCAGAACGCACAGGCGTGCTCAACGGCCCGAACCGAGGTGGGTGAGGGGCGGGCTCCCAAGCTCTCTCTCTGGTAGTCGACCGGCACCAGAGGGCCGGCAGCTCGCTGCCCGGAAGTCACCCTCGAAACAGACGAACTAGGCCTGCGGCCCAATGCAGGTCCCTTGCTTCCACCGGATCGCCGTGGGGCTCCACCCCCAGCCGGGACATACCAAGGGGCAGCCGTCCGAACCATGGAACCCGGCGTAGAACTGGCGAGTGGAGGCGTGACCGGAAGTAGAGGCTGCACCCACCCCACTTCCGCTGGACTCCGCTGCGAAGTGGGATTCCTTCCGACCCTGGCACCGGCTGCAGTATCTGTGCTGCCAGACGCCCGAGCCGGAGGTTCCCTCGCAGGGCTCCCTCTGTGGCGCCGAGTTCGACGAGCCACATCGAGGCTCAGCCTTTCTGGAGGACGCGAGCGCCGGACCCGGCGCGAGGGAGAGACTGCCGAAGGTACCGGAGCGTTGGCCACCGCTGCAGCTTGTTCCTCCAAACAGGCGGGGCCGAATGCAGCAGCCGCCGCCCGCATCTGCTCAATGAAGTGCTGCGCTGACATGAGGTAAGGTGGCCGCCGGATGGGAGATGCGTGGATGGATGTCTTACTCCGTGCGCTGCTCCTGACCAAAAGACCAGGAAGTCAGCGCACTTCCGGCTAACCCTCACCGGATCCCCTCCCTCTCCTAGACCATCCCCCTCCACTAACTCTCCCCTTTGGCTGTGACACGATCCTCCCTCCTATCCCCGTCATGTCTGGCCTACCCTCCATTGTGGCAGAGTCCGTTCGGCCTGTGCTTTCTATGGTTTCGTGCTTGGGATTTTGGGTCTATCACATATCACAAAATCATAAGGCCGGACATCTACTTCCCACACTGACATAGAATGGAGACAACAAGCGTTGCTGCACACATCGATTACATTAAGATATTGTAAAACGGTCTGTAGCCTTTGGGGGAATATATTAACCTTTCTACAACAGTTTACTAGCGTAGAAAATCCACAAAATGCGCAAATGTCAACATTTTTGGGGGCAAAAAATGGGCAGGGCTTAGCAGAAATGGCCAACAATTTTACTATAATTTACGCCAGTAACTGATGTAAATTATAGCAGAAATCTATATGTATAGTGCAGCCCAGATTTATCTCTGGGGGGCGTAACAAGGAAAGGTCCGTGCCAGACCCATACCTCCCCACCAATCAGACTGTATGCCCCCCCAATCAGACAATAAAATACATTTTAAAAATGTACTTACCTCACCACTCCGTTTCTCCCTCCCGGATTCCCTCAGACTCTTACAGCAGGCCGCAGCATGTAGAAAGTACTGATGACAGGCCGCGTTGCAGCTAAAAGATGCGACACATTTATTAAGAGTAGTTCGCCTGTTAATAAATGTGTTGCATCTTACTCCAGCAAACTGTTTAATAGGACTGGTGTATGAAACTCCAGTATTAAAGGGAATGTGTCGCTAGAATTGGTTTTTTTTTTTTCAGTTAAACAGTTAATATATAAATGATTACACATTGTTTTAATTTTTTTTATTTTTTCACAAGTCAGGAAATATTATAAATTAGGTTCTAATTTATAACATTTCCATGTGCTGGTCACTAGAGGGAGCAATTCCCAAAATTGCAGCATTGGCATGTGGTAAAGCAACCTCTTTGCCTTATGCTGCAAATTTGTAGTAGACACACTCCCTCTAGTGTCCTCCCAGAATCCCCCCTCCTTTATCCTGACTAGTGCCAGGAGATAGGAGGTGGTTGAATGTTCAAACCTCCTACACTGTGTGCCGCCATTTTCTGAGCGAATGCACAGTGTAGGAGGATTAGATACAGTGATCATTAGACAGTATAACATTAACATACACACACATCACATACACAAACATAACTTACCTACTCCTGCCGCCTCCGCCCTGCCGCTCCTAGTCCTTGCGTCTGCGCTGCCTTCAACATATGGCCGGAAGCCGCGACTGGAAGTCATCATCTTACTGTACGGCCGTGGCTTCCGGTCCACATGAAAATGGCGCCGGATGTCGCTCTACCAAAGACCTTCCTTTTGGTCTGTGTGGGAGCGGCGCATGCGCCGTTCCCACACAGACGGCAACGCTATAGTGAATGGAACGGCTCCCGTTCTCATTCTCTATGGGGATGTATGTGCCGTATTCCATCTCTGTATGCGTCGTTAATGGACAGATACAGAGATGAAAAAAAAAATGGCAGCCCCATAGAGAAGTAAAAGAAAGAAAAAAGTACAACACAAAAACACAAATAAATACAATTTATTTTAATGAAATACTAAAAGCAATATTATATAATAAAAAAAAAAATTCCGTGACGCCTTCCCTTTAAAGGGGTTTTCCACGTTCTGACAACTGATGACCTATCCACTGTATAGGTCATCAGTATATGATCGGTGCGTGTCCGACACCTGGACCCCGCACCGATCCGCCACTCCAGCTGCCTCCGGGCACCGGACAACACTGCCGGAAGCAGATGGCTCCTGTCAAAGAATAGAGGCCAAGCTGCAGTTCTGCCGAACGGCCGCTATGCAGTGATCAGAGCCATTTGCTTCCGGCAGTGTTGTCCGGAGCCCGGAGGCAGCTGGACTGGCAGATCGGTGCGGGGTCTGGTGTAGTAACGATTGTTGGCCCCCATACATTACCGATGATTGCTCCTTGTGACACGCTGCATCGTCGATTGGCGCTGGTTTTCATGGTCAGTATCGGGACGTCTAAAAGGACCTTTATTTCCTCAGACACCACCATAACTAGGCGTTGGAACCAACCCTTCCACCTTAGCGGGTAAAGATGAACCTTCTAAAAGGTTCATTATATACACATAAGGGCTAACGGTGAAAACACAGAGGTGCTCACCATATATCCAGCGTATAACTGTGTCCTCCAAATCTTACGGAGCAGGAGTTGTTCTACATTCCTGTTTATATCCCAGACACGTTCATACCATTTTAGACAATGAATCGAAATATTGCCAACTTGTGGCGAATCCAAGCACCGCATGTAAAGAATCTTTAAAAAATCTGCTAGAAGAAGGAATTGGATTAGGAGTATTAGCCAAGAAACAGGAAGAATACCTACTGATAGAATTCCCTATTGTTCCCATATTCCAATTCCATGGGATGCCAAAAATCCATAACTTTGCATGGTCTTGAAACTTGGGTTATCTGTGACGTAGTTGGCTAGTACCCCTGCAAACAGGCCTGCCATCAGGGTAGTACCGCTGGTACTACTGTCAGGGCCCTGGCCACAAAAGTAAAATAAATTGGGCAGCCGCCGCTCATCAAGGTTATGATCAGAGGTAATTGGTTTGTAGAAAGGAATGCTCCCACCTTTAGAGTTACTTAGTAATATGTCGAAATTTTGATCTAAGGTTTGCACACCATGACGGTCGGTAGTCATGTAGACCGGACGCTTCCATGATTTGAATACGCTGTGATGTGGCACATTGGGTCACAGGAACGTGGTGTAAAGGATCTGCCAGACACAGCTTCTGTGTCGACGCTCGTGGTTAATCAGTCTGCACCTGCTCCTAGGTCTGATAGAGTGACTCGATCTGCTACCACTCTGGTAGGCTTAGAAGTGGGAGAACCTATCACAGCCTGGCCAGACGGTTCTAGCTCCCGCCCTCGGTCTATTTATACCTTCATTTCTTGCTTGTCTTTGCCTGTGATTCTTTCCTGTTTCCTGGCTCTGCTGCTCCTGCTATTATTATTGACCTTGCTTCATTTTGACCCTGGCTTTACTGACTACACTCATGCTCTGCGTTTGGTACCCCTTACACTACTGGTTTGACTCGGCTCGTTCACTACGCCTGTTGCTCTTGGTATTGCCGTGGGCAGCTGCCCCATTTCCCTTAGCTTCTGTGTACCCTTGTCTGTTTGTCTGACATGCACATATTGAGCGTAGGGACCGTCGCCCAGTTGTACGACGTCGCCTAGGACGGGCCCTGCAAGTAGGCAGGGACTGAGTGGCGGGTAGATTAGGGCTCACCTGTCTGTCTCCCTACCCCGTCATTACATAATCACAGGCCCATATACCTTTTCTAAACTGGTCCCTGACACAACTATGGACCCTCTTGAGACCCTGGCTCAGCAAATGCAGGGCCTCTCCCTACAGGTCCAAGCCCTGGCTCAGAGGGGCAACCAGCGTGATGCTACCCTGGTAGTGCCCTACCTCACTTTTTTCTCCTTTCGGGAGAGTTGTAGGCTCTATTTCCGTCTAGGGCCCCACTTGTAATGGCAGGAAGGAGGTGAAGGGAACAAGTGAGCCCTAATCTACCCACCGCCCTGTCCCTGCCTACTTGCAACGACCCGCCCTAGGCGACGGGGTACAACTTGGCGGCGGTCCCTACGCTGTCTAAGTGCAAGGGAGTACAAACAGGGAACACGCAAGGGAAGGGGCAGTAGCCCACGGAACGCCGCGAGGAAACGGAGCGGTGAATGAGTCAGTCAGGATCAGGATGTAGTGGAGTATACCAACGAGAGCACGGAGCAGGAAGCAAGCCAGGGGCAAAGCGAAGCAGGATAAGCGGAACTGAAGCAAGGCAGAAGCACGGCAGAAGCAGGCTGGAGCAAGGCAGCAGTGGGGCCAGGAATCCAAGAAGAATAACAAGCACTGAGGAAGAGAACACGGCAGGTATAAATGGACAGGGGGCGGAGCTAACTCCGACTGACCAGGCCGCGATAGGCTCTCCCACTCCTGAGCCTGCCACCCTGGTTGGTGGGAGCCGGTGTCAGTCTAAGAGGTCTGGCCTCAGGTGTCGACTGATTAATCCCGGGAGTATACACAGACGTAGTACCTGGCAGATCCTTTACAGTACTCCCCCTTTTATGAGGGGCCACCGGACCCTTACTAAGAGGACCCGGTTTAGTGGGGAAGAGAAGGTGGAACCTCCTGATCAATACCCCAGCGTGAACATCACGAGCAGGTACCCAAGTCCTCTCCTCCGGCCCGTATCCTCTCCAATGGACCAGGTACTGGAGGGAGCCCTGGATCATCCTACTGTCCATAATCTTGGCCACCTCGAATTCCACCCCCTCAGGGGTGAGAATGGGAACAGGAGGTTTCCTCGAGGGGGACCAGGACGGGGAGCAGCGTTTAAGGAGGGAGGCATGGAAGACGTCATGTATGCGAAAGGATGGGGGCAGCTCCAGACGGAAGGATACAGGGTTGAGGACTTCAATGATCTTATAAGGTCCAATAAATCGGGGAGCAAACTTCCTGGACGGGACCTTAAGGCGCAAGTTCCTGGACGACAACCAGACCAGATCCCCGACGACAAACCGGGGGTTAGCAGAACGTCTACTATCAGCCTGAATCTTTTGTACGCTCTGGGACGCCTCTAGGTTCTTCTGAACCTGGGCCCAGACTGTGCACAGTTCCCGATGAACGTCCCCTACCTCGGGATTATTGGAACAACCAGGAGAAACGGAGGAGAACCTTGGGTTAAACCCGAAATTACAGAAAAACGGGGAGACCCCTGACGAGTTACTGACCCGGTTATTCAGGGAAAATTCGGCAAGGGGAAGGAATGAGACCCAATCAAATTGACAGTCAGAGATGAAACACCTTAAATATTGTTCCAGGGATTGGTTAGTCCTTTCTGTTTGGCCATTAGTTTCGGGATGGAAGGCGGAGGAGAAGGACAGATCAATCTCCAACTTTTTACAAAAAGCTCTCCAAAATAAGGAAACAAATTGTACCCCTCTGTCAGAAACGATATTGACTGGGGCCCCATGGAGACGCAGAATGTGTTTAACAAACAAAGAAGCTAACGTCTTGGCGTTAGGTAGTTTCTTAAGGGGCACAAAGTGGCACATCTTGCTGAAGCGGTCTACTACCACCCACACCACCGACTTGCCCTGAGATGGAGGTAAATCGGTGATAAAATCCATGGAGATATGGGTCCAAGGTCTCTGGGGAATGGGCAAGGAACGTAGTAAGCCCGCAGGTCGGGACCTAGGGGTCTTGGACCTAGCACAAACCTCACAAGCGGCGACGTAAGCCCTAACGTCTTTAGGCAACCCAGGCCACCAATAGTTTCTGGTAATGAGGTGTTTGGTACCCAAGATGCCAGGATGACCAGATAGTGCGGAGTCATGGTTTTCCCTGAGTACCCTTAGCCGGTATTGCAGGGGGACAAACAGTTTGTCCCCAGGGAGGTTCCCGGGAGCTGAACCTTGATCAGGCGCGATGTCAGAAGCTAAATCAGAATCAGTGGCAGAAACGATTATACCAGGGGGTAAAATACAAGCAGGATCCTTCTTGGAAGGAGGATTGGCCATGAAACTACGTGACAGTGCATCAGCCTTAATATTTTTGGACCCAGCCCTATAGGTAACCAAGAAATTAAATCTGGTAAAGAATAGTGCCCAACGAGCTTGTCTAGGATTAAGCCTCCGGGCAGATTCTAGGAAAACCAAATTCTTGTGGTCTGTAAGGACCGTTACCTGGTGTCTGGCCCCCTCCAGGAAGTGACGGCACTCTTCAAAAGCCCATTTAATGGCTAAAAGTTCGCGGTTGCCAATATCATAGTTACTCTCCGTAGGCGAAAACTTCCTAGAGAAGTAAGCACAGGGGCGGAGATGGGTGAGGGAGCTGGTACCCTGGGACAAGACGGGCCCCACTCCCACCTCGGATGCGTCAACCTCCACAATAAATGGCTCCCTTTGGTTGGGCTGAACCAGCACGGGGGCCGAGATAAAGCACTTCTTGAGGGTCTCAAAAGCCTGGACGGCCTCAGGGGGCCAATGGAGGACATCAGCACCCTTGCGAGTACGGTCCGTAAGAGGCTTAGCGAAGACCGAGAAGTTGGCAATAAATCTCCTGTAATAGTTAGCGAACCCCAAAAAACACTGTAGCGCCTTCAGGGAGGCAGGTTGGACCCATTCCGCCACAGCCTGAACCTTGGCAGGGTCCATGCGGAATTCATGAGGAGTGAGGATTTGACCTAAAAATGGTATCTCCTGTACCCCAAACACACATTTTTCGGTCTTCGCAAACAGATTATTTTCCCGGAGGACCTGGAGGACCTTCCTGACATGCTCCACGTGGGAGGACCAGTCCTTGGAAAACACCAGTATGTCATCAAGGTACACTACAAGAAAATTACCCAGGTAATTTCTCAGAATTTCATTAATAAAATTCTGGAAGACGGCAGGGGCATTACACAACCCAAAGGGCATGACCAGGTATTCGAAATGACCTTCGGGTGTATTGAACGCAGTTTTCCACTCATCCCCCTCTTTGATGCGGATAAGGTTATATGCCCCCCGTAGATCGAACTTAGAAAACCATTGGGCCCCCTGAACCTGATTAAAAAGATCCGGAATCAAAGGAAGGGGATACTGGTTCCTTACGGTGACCTTCTTCATGTTCCGATAATCAATGCACGGCCTAAGACCACCATCCTTCTTCCCCACGAAGAAGAAGCCAGCACCTACAGGAGAAGTCGAGGGGCGAATGAAACCCTTGGCCAGGCATTCTTGGATATACTCCCTCATAGCTTCACGTTCAGGACATGAAAGATTAAATATCCTACCCTTAGGAAGCTTGGCACCAGATCGATGGCGCAATCGTAATCTCTATGAGGGGGCAACACCTCGGAGGCCTCCTTAGAAAACACATCAGCGAAGTCCTGAACAAACTCAGGAAGCGTGTTGGCTTGTTATTATGTAATGGCAGGAAGGAGGTGAAGGGAACAAGTGAGCCCTAATCTACCCACCGCCCTGTCCCTGCCTACTTGCAACGACCCGCCCTAGGCGACGGGGTACAACTTGGCGGCGGTCCCTACGCTGTCTAAGTGCAAGGGAGTACAAACAGGGAACACGCAAGGGAAGGGGCAGTAGCCCACGGAACGCCGCGAGGAAACGGAGCGGTGAATGAGTCAGTCAGGATCAGGATGTAGTGGAGTATACCAACGAGAGCACGGAGCAGGAAGCAAGCCAGGGGCAAAGCGAAGCAGGATAAGCAGAACTGAAGCAAGGCAGAAGCACGGCAGAAGCAGGCTGGAGCAAGGCAGCAGTGGGGCCAGGAATCCAAGAAGAATAACAAGCACTGAGGAAGAGAACACGGCAGGTATAAATGGACAGGGGGCGGAGCTAACTCCGACTGACCAGGCCGCGATAGGCTCTCCCACTCCTGAGCCTGCCACCCTGGTTGGTGGGAGCCGGTGTCAGTCTAAGAGGTCTGGCCTCAGGTGTCGACTGATTAATCCCGGGAGTATACACAGACGTAGTACCTGGCAGATCCTTTACACCACTCCTCAGGTTCTGAGAGCCAGCAAGTGGGTATAATTATGTCCCGGCTCCAGGACGGGCCCCAAGAATGGGCCTTCTCCTTGGCTCCTGACGCCCCTGAACTTTCCTCTGTTGATTCTTTTTTTTTCTGCTCTCGGGCTCATCTATGACGAGACTGACAAGACTGATTTTGCCGAGAGTCAGCTGGTGACCTTACGTCAGGGTAAGACACCCATTGAGGAGTACTGCTCTGACTTTAGAAAGTGGTGTGTAGCTTCTCGGTGGAATGACCCTGCCTTGAGGTGCCAGTTTAGATTGGGTCTGTCGAACGCCCTGAAAGACCTGTTAGTTAGCTATCCCTCTTCTGACTCCCTAGATCAGGTTATGGCTTTAGCGGTACGTCTTGACCGACGTCTCAGGGAACGACGACTTGAACGTTTTTGTGCTTTCTCCTCTGCCTCCCCCATTATGGCTCCCGAGGTTCCGTTGCTTCGTTCTTCCACGGAAAACTCGGATGAACCAATGCAACTCGGGGCCTCCGTGTCTCCCCAACAACGTAGAGAGCTCCGCAGGAAGAATGGTCTCTGCTTCTACTGTAGGGATGACAAGCATCAAGTGAACAACTGTCCTAGGCGTAAGAATAAGCAGCCGGAAGAACTTCCGCGCCTAAGTTACCATCGGGGAGGTCACTTGGGCGAACAGGTATTTCCCGTAAATATGAAACCTTAAAAGATCTTGCTTCCCTTTCAGGTCTCTTTTGAGGGTAGGTCTGCTACCGGCAGTGCCATCGTGGATTTAGTGTCTTCTGATAATATTATGTCTGTGGAATTTGCTATGTTTCTAGCTATGCCATTGATTGATTTGCCTAAACCTGTCCCGGTAGTGGGTATCGACTCCACTCCACTTGCTAATGGTTATTTTACGCAGCATACCCCTGTTTTTTAACTCATTGTTGGCTCCATGCATTTGGAGCAGTGCTCTGTACTGGTGATGCAGGGATTATCGTCTGATTTGGTTTTAGGCCTTCCCTGGTTGCAGATGCATAATCCCACGTTTAACTGGAATACTGGGGATCTTACCAAATGGGGTAATGAATGCATGACGTCATGTTTTTCTGTTAATTTTATTTCTCTCCCTGAGGAGGTGAACACTCTACCTGAGTTTATTCAGGACTTCGCTGATGTTTTTTCTAAAAAGGCCTCCGAAGTGTTACCTCCTCATAGAGAATACGATTGCGCAATCGATTTGGTACCAGGAGCTAAGCTCCCTAAGGGTAGGATATTTAATCTCTCTTGTCCCGAACGTGAGGCCATGAGAGAGTATATCCCAGAATGCCTGGCCAAGGGTTACATTCGCCCCTCTACTTCTCCGGTAGGTGCTGGCTTCTTCTTCATAGGGAAGAAGGATGGTGGTCTTAGGCCGTGCATCGATTACTGAAACTTGAATAAGGTCACTGTAAGGAACAAGTATCCCCGTCCTTTGATTCCCATTGGTTCTCTAAGTTTGATCTTCGGGGGGCTTATAACCTTATCCGCATCAGAGAGGAGGATGAGTGGAAGACTACGTTTAACACGGCAGAAGGTCATTTAGAATACGTCGTCATGCCATTTGGGTTGTGTAATGCTCCCGCGGTCTTCCACAATTTCATAAATTAGATTTTAAGACAATACCTGGGGGTATTTCTTGTAGTGTACCTTGATGACATACTTGTGTTTTCCAAGCACTGGTCCTCCCACTTTGAGCATGTCAGGAAGGTGCTCCAGGCCCTTCGGGAAAACAAACGCTTTGCTAAAACCGAAAAATGGGTGTTTTGGGGTGCAGGAGATACCATTTTTGAGTCAAATCCTCACTCCTCATGAATTCCGCATGGACCCTGCCAAGGTTCAGGCTGTGGCGGAATGGGTCCAACCTGCCTCCCTGAAGGCATTACAGTGCTTCCTGGGGTTTGCTAATTATTACAGGAGATTTATTGCTAACTTCTCGGTCATCGCTAAGCCTCTAACGGACCTCACTCGTAAAGGTCCGTGCTGATCTCCTCCACTGGTCTCCAGAGGCGGTCCAGGCTTTTGAGGTCCTTAAGAGGTGCTTTGTCTCTGTCCCAGTGCTGATTCAGCCTAACCAAATGGAGCCATTCATCGTGGAGGTTGACGCCTCCGAGGTGGGATTGGATGCTGGCTTGTCCCAGGGTACCAGGTCCCTTACCCATCTCTGTCCCTGTGCCTACTTCTCCAGGAAGTTCTCCTCCTCTGAGAGAAACTATGACGTTGGCAACCGCGAACGCTTAGCCATTAAATGGGCATTTGAAGAGTGGCGTCACTTTTTTTTTTTTACAGTCAGTATAGTAATGCATGCGGCACTTTACAGTCAGTATAGTAACACATGTGGCACTTTACAGTCAGTATAGTAACGCACGCGGCACTTTACAGTCAGTATAGTAACACATGCTGCACTTTACAGTCAGTATAGTAACACACGCTGCACTTTACAGTCAGTATAGTAACACATGCTGCACTTTACAGTCAGTATAGTAACGCACGCTGCACTTTACAGTCAGTATAGTAACACAGGCGGCACTTTACAGTCAGTATAGTAACACATGCTGCACTTTACAGTCAGTATAGTAACACACGCTGCACTTTACAGTCAGTATAGTAACACATGCTGCACTTTACAGTCAGTATAGTAACACATGCTGCACTTTACAGTCAGTATAGTAACACATGCGGCACTTTACAGTCAGTATAGTAACACATGCTGCACTTTACAGTCAGTATAGTAACACACGCTGCTCTTTACAGTCAGTATAGTAACACATGCTGCACTTTACAGTCAGTATAGTAACACACGCTGCACTTTACAGTCAGTATAGTAACACACGCTGCTCTTTACAGTCAGTATAGTAACGCACGCTGCACTTTACAGTCAGTATAGTAACACAAGCTGCACTTTACAGTCAGTATAGTAACACACGCTGCACTTTACAGTCAGTATAGTAACGCACGCTGCTCTTTACAGTCAGTATAGTAACACACGCTGCACTTTACAGTCAGTATAGTAACACACGCTGCACTTTACAGTCAGTATAGTAACGCACGCTGCACTTTACAGTCAGTATAGTAACGCACGCTGCTCTTTACAGTCAGTATAGTAACACACGCTGCTCTTTACAGTCAGTATAGTAACGCACGCTGCACTTTACAGTCAGTATAGTAACGCACGCTGCACTTTACAGTCAGTATAGTAACACATGCTGCTCTTTACAGTCAGTATAGTAACGCACGCTGCACTTTACAGTCAGTATAGTAACGCACGCTGCTCTTTACAGTCAGTATAGTAACGCACGCTGCACTTTACAGTCAGTATAGTAACGCATGCTGCTCTTTACAGTCAGTATAGTAACGCACACTGCACTTTACAGTCAGTATAGTAACACATGCTGCTCTTTACAGTCAGTATAGTAACACATGCTGCTCTTTACAGTCAGTATAGTAACACATGCTGCTCTTTACAGTCAGTATAGTAACGCACGCTGCACTTTACAGTCAGTATAGTAACGCACGCTGCTCTTTACAGTCAGTATAGTAACACATGCTGCTCTTTACAGTCAGTATAGTAACACATGCGGCACTTTACAGTCAGTATAGTAACACATGCGGCACTTTACAGTCAGTATAGTAACACACGCTGCACTTTACAGTCAGTATAGTAACACACGCTGCACTTTACAGTCAGTATAGTAACGCACGCTGCACTTTACAGTCAGTATAGTAACGCACGCTGCTCTTTACAGTCAGTATAGTAACGCACGCTGCACTTTACAGTCAGTATAGTAACACACGCTGCACTTTACAGTCAGTATAGTAACACACGCTGCACTTTACAGTCAGTATAGTAACACATGCGGCACTTTACAGTCAGTATAGTAACGCACGCTGCACTTTACAGTCAGTATAGTAACACACGCTGCACTTTACAGTCAGTATAGTAACATACGCTGCTCTTTAAAGTCAGTATAGTAACACACGCTGCACTTTACAGTCAGTATAGTAACACACGCTGCACTTTACAGTCAGTATAGTAATGCACGCTGCACTTTACAGTCAGTATAGTAACGCACGCTGCACTTTACAGTCAGTATAGTAACACATGCTGCACTTTACAGTCAGTATAGTAACACATGCGGCACTTTACAGTCAGTATAGTAACACACGCTGCACTTTACAGTCAGTATAGTAACGCATGCTGCACTTTACAGTCAGTATAGTAACACATGGTGCTCTTTACAGTCAGTATAGTAACACAAGCTGCTCTTTACAGTCAGTATAGTAACACATGCTGCTCTTTACAGTCAGTATAGTAACACATGCTGCACTTTACAGTCAGTATAGTAACACATGCTGCTCTTTACAGTCAGTATAGTAACACATGGTGCTCTTTACAGTCAGTATAGTAACACAAGCTGCTCTTTACAGTCAGTATAGTAACACATGCGGCACTTTACAGTCAGTATAGTAACACATGCTGCACTTTACAGTCAGTATAGTAACACACGCTGCACTTTACAGTCAGTATAGTAACACATGCTGCTCTTTACAGTCAGTATAGTAACACACGCTGCACTTTACAGTCAGTATAGTAACACATGCTGCACTTTACAGTCAGTATAGTAACACACGCGGCACTTTACAGTCAGTATAGTAACACACGCTGCACTTTACAGTCAGTATAGTAACACACGCTGCACTTTACAGTCAGTATAGTAACACATGCTGCACTTTACAGTCAGTATAGTAACACACGCGGCACTTTACAGTCATTATAGTAACACGCTGCACTTTACAGTCAGTATAGTAACGCACGCTGCTCTTTACAGTCAGTATAGTAACGCACGCTGCACTTTACAGTCAGTATAGTAGCGCACGCTGCACTTTACAGTCAGTATAGTAACACACGCTGCACTTTACAGTCAGTATAGTAACACACGCTGCACTTTACAGTCAGTATAGTAACGCACGCTGCACTTTACAGTCAGTATAGTAACGCACGCTGCTCTTTACAGTCAGTATAGTAACGCACGCTGCACTTTACAGTCAGTATAGTAACGCACGCTGCACTTTACAGTCAGTATAGTAACGCACGCTGCTCTTTACAGTCAGTATAGTAACACACGCTGCTCTTTACAGTCAGTATAGTAACACACGCTGCTCTTTACAGTCAGTATAGTAACACACGCTGCACTTTACAGTCAGTATAGTAACACACGCTGCACTTTACAGTCAGTATAGTAACGCACGCTGCTCTTTACAGTCAGTATAGTAACACATGCTGCACTTTACAGTCAGTATAGTAACGCATGCTGCTCTTTACAGTCAGTATAGTAACGCACACTGCTCTTTACAGTCAGTATAGTAACACATGCGCCACTTTACAGTCAGTATAGTAACACATGCGGCACTTTACAGTCAGTATAGTAACACACGCTGCACTTTACAGTCAGTATAGTAACACATGCTGCACTTTACAGTCAGTATAGTAACACACGCTGCACTTTACAGTCAGTATAGTAACGCACGCTGCACTTTACAGTCAGTATAGTAACGCACGCTGCACTTTACAGTCAGTATAGTAACGCACGCTGCACTTTACAGTCAGTATAGTAACGCACGCTGCACTTTACAGTCAGTATAGTAACGCACGCTGCTCTTTACAGTCAGTATAGTAACACACGCTGCTCTTTACAGTCAGTATAGTAACACACGCTGCACTTTACAGTCAGTATAGTAACGCATGCGGCACTTTACAGTCAGTATAGTAACGCATGCTGCACTTTACAGTCAGTATAGTAACGCACGCTGCACTTTACAGTCAGTATAGTAACACACGCGGCACTTTACAGTCAGTATAGTAACACATGCTGCTCTTTACAGTCAGTATAGTAACACATGCGGCACTTTACAGTCAGTATAGTAACGCACGCTGCACTTTACAGTCAGTATAGTAACACACGCTGCTCTTTACAGTCAGTATAGTAACACACGCTGCACTTTACAGTCAGTATAGTAACGCACGCTGCACTTTACAGTCAGTATAGTAACACATGCTGCACTTTACAGTCAGTATAGTAACGCACGCTGCTCTTTACAGTCAGTATAGTAACACACGCTGCACTTTACAGTCAGTATAGTAACACACGCGGCACTTTACAGTCAGTATAGTAACGCACGCTGCACTTTACAGTCAGTATAGTAACGCACGCTGCTCTTTACAGTCAGTATAGTAACGCACGCTGCACTTTACAGTCAGTATAGTAACGCATGCTGCACTTTACAGTCAGTATAGTAACACATGCGGCACTTTACAGTCAGTATAGTAACACATGCGGCACTTTACAGTCAGTATAGTAACGCACGCTGCACTTTACAGTCAGTATAGTAACACACGCTGCACTTTACAGTCAGTATAGTAACACATGCTGCACTTTACAGTCAGTATAGTAACACATGCTGCACTTTACAGTCAGTATAGTAACATACGCTGCTCTTTAAAGTCAGTATAGTAACACACGCTGCACTTTACAGTCAGTATAGTAACACATGCTGCACTTTACAGTCAGTATAGTAACACATGCGGCACTTTACAGTCAGTATAGTAACACACGCTGCACTTTACAGTCAGTATAGTAACGCATGCTGCACTTTACAGTCAGTATAGTAACACATGGTGCTCTTTACAGTCAGTATAGTAACACAAGCTGCTCTTTACAGTCAGTATAGTAACACATGCTGCTCTTTACAGTCAGTATAGTAACACATGCTGCACTTTACAGTCAGTATAGTAACACATGCTGCTCTTTACAGTCAGTATAGTAACACATGGTGCTCTTTACAGTCAGTATAGTAACACAAGCTGCTCTTTACAGTCAGTATAGTAACACATGCGGCACTTTACAGTCAGTATAGTAACACATGCTGCACTTTACAGTCAGTATAGTAACACACGCTGCACTTTACAGTCAGTATAGTAACACATGCTGCTCTTTACAGTCAGTATAGTAACACACGCTGCACTTTACAGTCAGTATAGTAACACATGCTGCACTTTACAGTCAGTATAGTAACACACGCGGCACTTTACAGTCAGTATAGTAACACACGCTGCACTTTACAGTCAGTATAGTAACACACGCTGCACTTTACAGTCAGTATAGTAACACATGCTGCACTTTACAGTCAGTATAGTAACACACGCGGCACTTTACAGTCATTATAGTAACACGCTGCACTTTACAGTCAGTATAGTAACGCACGCTGCTCTTTACAGTCAGTATAGTAACGCACGCTGCACTTTACAGTCAGTATAGTAGCGCACGCTGCACTTTACAGTCAGTATAGTAACACACGCTGCACTTTACAGTCAGTATAGTAACGCACGCTGCACTTTACAGTCAGTATAGTAACGCACGCTGCTCTTTACAGTCAGTATAGTAACGCACGCTGCACTTTACAGTCAGTATAGTAACGCACGCTGCACTTTACAGTCAGTATAGTAACGCACGCTGCTCTTTACAGTCAGTATAGTAACACACGCTGCTCTTTACAGTCAGTATAGTAACACACGCTGCTCTTTACAGTCAGTATAGTAACACACGCTGCACTTTACAGTCAGTATAGTAACACACGCTGCACTTTACAGTCAGTATAGTAACGCACGCTGCTCTTTACAGTCAGTATAGTAACACATGCTGCACTTTACAGTCAGTATAGTAACGCATGCTGCTCTTTACAGTCAGTATAGTAACACATGCGTCACTTTACAGTCAGTATAGTAACTCACGCTGCTCTTTACAGTCAGTATAGTAACGCACGCTGCACTTTACAGTCAGTATAGTAACGCACGCCGCACTTTACAGTCAGTATAGTAACGCATGCGGCACTTTACAGTCAGTATAGTAACGCACGCTGCACTTTACAGTCAGTATAGTAACACACGCGGCACTTTACAGTCAGTATAGTAACACACGCGGCACTTTACAGTCAGTATAGTAACGCACGCTGCACTTTACAGTCAGTATAGTAACACATGCTGCACTTTACAGTCAGTATAGTAACACATGCTGCACTTTACAGTCAGTATAGTAACACATGCTGCACTTTACAGTCAGGATAGTAACACATGCGGCACTTTACAGTCAGTATAGTAACACACGCTGCACTTTACAGTCAGTATAGGAACACATGCGGCACTTTACAGTCAGTATAGTAACACATGCGGCTCTTTACAGTCAGTATAGTAACACATGCGGCACTTTACAGTCAGTATAGTAACACACGCTGCACTTTACAGTCAGTATAGTAACACACGCGGCACTTTACAGTCAGTATAGTAACACATGCTGCACTTTACAGTCAGTATAGTAACGCACGCTGCACTTTACAGTCAGTATAGTAACGCACGCTGCACTTTACAGTCAGTATAGTAACGCATGCTGCACTTTACAGTCAGTATAGTAACACATGCTGCACTTTACAGTCAGTATAGTAACACATGCTGCACTTTACAGTCAGTATAGTAACACATGCTGCACTTTACAGTCAGTATAGTAACGCACGCTGCACTTTACAGTCAGTGTAGTAACACATGCTGCACTTTACAGTCAGTGTAGTAACACATGCTGCACTTTACAGTCAGTATAGTAACACACGCTGCACTTTACAGTCAGTATAGTAACGCACGCTGCACTTTACAGTCAGTATAGTAACACATGCTGCTCTTTACAGTCAGTATAGTAACGCACGCTGCACTTTACAGTCAGTATAGTAACACATGCTGCACTTTACAGTCAGTATAGTAACACATGCTGCACTTTACAGTCAGTATAGTAACGCACGCTGCACTTTACAGTCAGTATAGTAACGCACGCTGCACTTTACAGTCAGTATAGTAACGCACGCTGCACTTTACAGTCAGTATAGTAACGCACGCTGCACTTTACAGTCAGTATAGTAACGCACGCTGCACTTTACAGTCAGTATAGTAACACATGCTGCACTTTACAGTCAGTATAGTAACACACGCTGCACTTTACAGTCAGTATAGTAACGCACGCTGCACTTTACAGTCAGTATAGTAACGCATGCTGCTCTTTACAGTCAGTATAGTAACGCACGCTGCACTTTACAGTCAGTATAGTAACACATGCTGCACTTTACAGTCAGTATAGTAACGCACGCTGCACTTTACAGTCAGTATAGTAACACATGCTGCACTTTACAGTCAGTATAGTAACACACGCTGCTCTTTACAGTCAGTATAGTAACACACGCTGCTCTTTACAGTCAGTATAGTAACACACGCTGCACTTTACAGTCAGTATAGTAACGCACGCTGCACTTTACAGTCAGTATAGTAACACATGCTGCTCTTTACAGTCAGTATAGTAACACATGCGGCACTTTACAGTCAGTATAGTAACACATGCGGCACTTTACAGTCAGTATAGTAACGCACGCTGCTCTTTACAGTCAGTATAGTAACACATGCTGCTCTTTACAGTCAGTATAGTAACACATGCGGCACTTTACAGTCAGTATAGTAACACATGCGGCACTTTACAGTCAGTATAGTAACACACGCTGCACTTTACAGTCAGTATAGTAACACACGCTGCACTTTACAGTCAGTATAGTAACGCACGCTGCACTTTACAGTCAGTATAGTAACGCACGCTGCTCTTTACAGTCAGTATAGTAACGCACGCTGCACTTTACAGTCAGTATAGTAACGCACGCTGCACTTTACAGTCAGTATAGTAACACACGCTGCACTTTACAGTCAGTATAGTAACACATGCGGCACTTTACAGTCAGTATAGTAACGCACGCTGCACTTTACAGTCAGTATAGTAACACACGCTGCACTTTACAGTCAGTATAGTAACACACGCTGCTCTTTAAAGTCAGTATAGTAACACACGCTGCACTTTACAGTCAGTATAGTAACACATGCGGCACTTTACAGTCAGTATAGTAAAACACGCTGCACTTTACAGTCAGTATAGTAACGCACGCTGCACTTTACAGTCAGTATAGTAACACATGGTGCTATTTACAGTCAGTATAGTAACACAAGCTGCTCTTTACAGTCAGTATAGTAACACATGCTGCTCTTTACAGTCTGTATAGTAACACATGCTGCACTTTACAGTCAGTATAGTAACACATGCTGCTCTTTACAGTCAGTATAGTAACACATGGTGCTCTTTACAGTCAGTATAGTAATACAAGCTGCTCTTTACAGTCAGTATAGTAACACATGCGGCACTTTACAGTCAGTATAGTAACACATGCTGCACTTTACAGTCAGTATAGTAACACACGCTGCACTTTACAGTCAGTATAGTAACACATGCTGCTCTTTACAGTCAGTATAGTAACACACGCTGCACTTTACAGTCAGTATAGTAACACACGCTGCACTTTACAGTCAGTATAGTAACACATGCTGCACTTTACAGTCAGTATAGTAACACACGCGGCACTTTACAGTCATTATAGTAACACGCTGCACTTTACAGTCAGTATAGTAACGCACGCTGCTCTTTACAGTCAGTATAGTAACGCACGCTGCACTTTACAGTCAGTATAGTAGCGCACGCTGCACTTTACAGTCAGTATAGTAACACACGCTGCACTTTACAGTCAGTATAGTAACACACGCTGCACTTTACAGTCAGTATAGTAACGCACGCTGCACTTTACAGTCAGTATAGTAACGCACGCTGCTCTTTACAGTCAGTATAGTAACGCACGCTGCACTTTACAGTCAGTATAGTAACACACGCTGCACTTTACAGTCAGTATAGTAACACACGCTGCTCTTTACAGTCAGTATAGTAACGCACGCTGCACTTTACAGTCAGTATAGTAACGCACGCTGCACTTTACAGTCAGTATAGTAACGCACGCTGCACTTTACAGTCAGTATAGTAACGCACGCTGCTCTTTACAGTCAGTATAGTAACACACGCTGCTCTTTACAGTCAGTATAGTAACGCACGCTGCACTTTACAGTCAGTATAGTAACGCATGCTGCACTTTACAGTCAGTATAGTAACGCACGCTGCACTTTACAGTCAGTATAGTAACACACGCGGCACTTTACAGTCAGTATAGTAACACATGCTGCTCTTTACAGTCAGTATAGTAACGCATGCGGCACTTTACAGTCAGTATAGTAACGCACGCTGCACTTTACAGTCAGTATAGTAACACACGCTGCTCTTTACAGTCAGTATAGTAACACACGCTGCACTTTACAGTCAGTATAGTAACGCACGCTGCACTTTACAGTCAGTATAGTAACACATGCTGCACTTTACAGTCAGTATAGTAACGCACGCTGCTCTTTACAGTCAGTATAGTAACACACGCTGCACTTTACAGTCAGTATAGTAACGCACGCTGCACTTTACAGTCAGTATAGTAACACATGCTGCACTTTACAGTCAGTATAGTAACGCACGCTGCACTTTACAGTCAGTATAGTAACACACGCTGCACTTTACAGTCAGTATAGTAACACACGCGGCACTTTACAGTCAGTATAGTAACGCACGCTGCACTTTACAGTCAGTATAGTAACGCACGCTGCTCTTTACAGTCAGTATAGTAACGCACGCTGCACTTTACAGTCAGTATAGTAACGCATGCTGCACTTTACAGTCAGTATAGTAACACATGCGGCACTTTACAGTCAGTATAGTAACACATGCGGCACTTTACAGTCAGTATAGTAACGCACGCTGCACTTTACAGTCAGTATAGTAACTCACGCTGCTCTTTACAGTCAGTATAGTAACGCACGCTGCACTTTACAGTCAGTATAGTAACGCACGCCGCACTTTACAGTCAGTATAGTAACGCATGCGGCACTTTACAGTCAGTATAGTAACGCACGCTGCACTTTACAGTCAGTATAGTAACACACGCGGCACTTTACAGTCAGTATAGTAACACACGCGGCACTTTACAGTCAGTATAGTAACGCACGCTGCACTTTACAGTCAGTATAGTAACACATGCTGCACTTTACAGTCAGTATAGTAACACATGCTGCACTTTACAGTCAGTATAGTAACACATGCTGCACTTTACAGTCAGTATAGTAACACATGCTGCACTTTACAGTCAGTATAGTAACGCACGCTGCTCTTTACAGTCAGTATAGTAACGCACGCTGCACTTTACAGTCAGTATAGTAACGCATGCTGCTCTTTACAGTCAGTATAGTAACGCACGCTGCACTTTACAGTCAGTATAGTAACGCATGCGGCACTTTACAGTCAGTATAGTAACACATGCTGAACTTTACAGTCAGTATAGTAACACATGCTGCACTTTACAGTCAGTATAGTAACACACGCTGCACTTTACAGTCAGTATAGTAACGCACGCTGCACTTTACAGTCAGTATAGTAACGCACGCTGCTCTTTACAGTCAGTATAGTAACGCATGCTGCTCTTTACAGTCAGTATAGTAACGCACGCTGCACTTTACAGTCAGTATAGTAACGCACGCTGCACTTTACAGTCATTATAGTAACACACGCTGCACTTTACAGTCAGTATAGTAACGCACGCTGCTCTTTACAGTCAGTATAGTAACGCACGCTGCACTTTACAGTCAGTATAGTAACGAATGCTGCTCTTTACAGTCAGTATAGTAACACATGCTGCTCTTTACAGTCAGTATAGTAACACACGCTGCACTTTACAGTCAGTATAGTAACGCACGCGGCACTTTACAGTCAGTATAGTAACGCACGCTGCACTTTACAGTCAGTATAGTAACGCACGCTGCACTTTACAGTCAGTATAGTAACACATGCTGCACTTTACAGTCAGTATAGTAACACACGCTGCACTTTACAGTCAGTATAGTAACGCACGCTGCACTTTACAGTCAGTATAGTAACGCACGCTGCTCTTTACAGTCAGTATAGTAACGCAAGCTGCACTTTACAGTCAGTATAGTAACACATGCTGCTCTTTACAGTCAGTATAGTAACACACGCGGCACTTTACAGTCAGTATAGTAACACACGCTGCTCTTTACAGTCAGTATAGTAACGCACGCTGCACTTTACAGTCAGTATAGTAACGCACGCTGCACTTTACAGTCAGTATAGTAACGCATGCTGCACTTTACAGTCAGTATAGTAACACACGCGGCACTTTACAGTCAGTATAGTAACACATGCTGCTCTTTACAGTCAGTATAGTAACACACGCGGCACTTTACAGTCAGTACAGTAACACATGCTGCTCTTTACAGTCAGTATAGTAACGCACGCTGCACTTTACAGTCAGTATAGTAACGCACGCTGCACTTTACAGTCAGTATAGTAACACATGCTGCACTTTACAGTCAGTATAGTAACGCACGCTGCACTTTACAGTCAGTATAGTAACGCACGCTGCACTTTACAGTCAGTATAGTAACACATGCGGCACTTTACAGTCAGTATAGTAACGCACGCTGCACTTTACAGTCAGTATAGTAACACATGCTGCACTTTACAGTCAGTATAGTAACACATGCTGCACTTTACAGTCAGTATAGTAACACATGCTGCACTTTACAGTCAGTATAGTAACACATGCGGCACTTTACAGTCAGTATAGTAACACACGCTGCACTTTACAGTCAGTATAGGAACACATGCGGCACTTTACAGTCAGTATAGTAACACATGCGGCACTTTACAGTCAGTATAGTAACGCACGCTGCTCTTTACAGTCAGTATAGTAACGCACGCTGCACTTTACAGTCAGTATAGTAACACACGCGGCACTTTACAGTCAGTATAGTAACACATGCTGCACTTTACAGTCAGTATAGTAACACATGCTGCACTTTACAGTCAGTATAGTAACGCATGCTGCACTTTACAGTCAGTATAGTAACACACGCTGCACTTTACAGTCAGTATAGTAACGCACGCTGCACTTTACAGTCAGTATAGTAACACACGCTGCACTTTACAGTCAGTATAGTAACACATGCTGCACTTTACAGTCAGTATAGTAACACACGCTGCACTTTACAGTCAGTATAGTAACGCACGCTGCACTTTACAGTCAGTATAGTAACGCATGCTGCACTTTACAGTCAGTATAGTAACACATGCTGCACTTTACAGTCAGTATAGTAACACATGCTGCACTTTACAGTCAGTATAGTAACACACGCTGCACTTTACAGTCAGTATAGTAACACATGCTGCACTTTACAGTCAGTATAGTAACACATGCTGCACTTTACAGTCAGTATAGTAACACATGCTGCACTTTACAGTCAGTATAGTAACACACGCTGCACTTTACAGTCAGTATAGGAACACATGCTGCACTTTACAGTCAGTATAGGAACACATGCGGCACTTTACAGTCAGTATAGTAACGCACACTGCACTTTACAGTCAGTATAGTAACGCACGCTGCACTTTACAGTCAGTATAGTAACACATGCTGCACTTTACAGTCAGTATAGTAACACATGCTGCACTTTACAGTCAGTATAGTAACGCACGCTGCACTTTACAGTCAGTATAGTAACACATGCTGCACTTTACAGTCAGTATAGTAACACATGCAGCACTTTACAGTCAGTATAGTAACACATGCTGCACTTTACAGTCAGTATAGTAACGCACGCTGCTCTTTACAGTCAGTATAGTAACACACGCTGCACTTTACAGTCAGTATAGTAACACACGCAGCACTTTACAGTCAGTATAGTAACGCACGCTGCACTTTACAGTCAGTATAGTAACGCACGCTGCTCTTTACAGTCAGTATAGTAACGCACGCTGCACTTTACAGTCAGTATAGTAACGCATGCTGCACTTTACAGTCAGTATAGTAACACATGCGGCACTTTACAGTCAGTATAGTAACACATGCGGCACTTTACAGTCAGTATAGTAACGCACGCTGCACTTTACAGTCAGTATAGTAACTCACGCTGCTCTTTACAGTCAGTATAGTAACGCACGCTGCACTTTACAGTCAGTATAGTAACGCACGCCGCACTTTACAGTCAGTATAGTAACGCATGCGGCACTTTACAGTCAGTATAGTAACACATGCTGCTCTTTACAGTCAGTATAGTAACACATGCGGCACTTTACAGTCAGTATAGTAACGCACGCTGCACTTTACAGTCAGTATAGTAACACACGCTGCACTTTACAGTCAGCATAGTAACACGCGGCACTTTACAGTCAGTATAGTAACGCACGCTGCACTTTACAGTCAGTATAGTAACGCACGCTGCACTTTACAGTCAGTATAGTAACACATGCTGCACTTTACAGTCAGTATAGTAACACATGCTGCACTTTACAGTCAGTATAGTAACACATGCTGCACTTTACAGTCAGTATAGTAACACATGCGGCACTTTACAGTCAGTATAGTAACACATGCGGCACTTTACAGTCAGTATAGTAACACATGCGGCTCTTTACAGTCAGTATAGTAACACATGCGGCACTTTACAGTCAGTATAGTAACACATGCTGCTCTTTACAGTCAGTATAGTAACACACGCTGCACTTTACAGTCAGTATAGTAGCACACGCGGCACTTTACAGTCAGTATAGTAACACATGCTGCACTTTACAGTCAGTATAGTAACGCACGCTGCACTTTACAGTCAGTATAGTAACGCACGCTGCACTTTACAGTCAGTATAGTAACGCATGCTGCACTTTACAGTCAGTATAGTAACACATGCTGCACTTTACAGTCAGTATAGTAACGCACGCTGCACTTTACAGTCAGTATAGTAACGCACGCCGCACTTTACAGTCAGTATAGTAACGCATGCGGCACTTTACAGTCAGTATAGTAACGCACGCTGCACTTTACAGTCAGTATAGTAACACACGCTGCACTTTACAGTCAGCATAGTAACACGCGGCACTTTACAGTCAGTATAGTAACGCACGCTGCACTTTACAGTCAGTATAGTAACGCACGCTGCACTTTACAGTCAGTATAGTAACACATGCTGCACTTTACAGTCAGTATAGTAACACATGCTGCACTTTACAGTCAGTATAGTAACACATGCTGCACTTTACAGTCAGTATAGTAACACATGCGGCACTTTACAGTCAGTATAGTAACACACGCTGCACTTTACAGTCAGTATAGGAACACATGCGGCACTTTACAGTCAGTATAGTAACACATGCGGCTCTTTACAGTCAGTATAGTAACACATGCGGCACTTTACAGTCAGTATAGTAACACATGCTGCTCTTTACAGTCAGTATAGTAACACACGCTGCACTTTACAGTCAGTATAGTAGCACACGCGGCACTTTACAGTCAGTATAGTAACACATGCTGCACTTTACAGTCAGTATAGTAACGCACGCTGCACTTTACAGTCAGTATAGTAACGCACGCTGCACTTTACAGTCAGTATAGTAACGCATGCTGCACTTTACAGTCAGTATAGTAACACATGCTGCACTTCACAGTCAGTATAGTAACGCACGCTGCTCTTTACAGTCAGTATAGTAACGCACGCTGCACTTTACAGTCAGTATAGTAACGCATGCTGCACTTTACAGTCAGTATAGTAACACATGCGGCACTTTACAGTCAGTATAGTAACGCACGCTGCACTTTACAGTCAGTATAGTAACTCACGCTGCTCTTTACAGTCAGTATAGTAACGCATGCTGCACTTTACAGTCAGTATAGTAACGCACGCCGCACTTTACAGTCAGTATAGTAACGCATGCGGCACTTTACAGTCAGTATAGTAACGCACGCTGCACTTTACAGTCAGTATAGTAACACACGTGGCACTTTACAGTCAGTATAGTAACACATGCTGCACTTTACAGTCAGTATAGTAACGCACGCTGAACTTTACAGTCAGTATAGTAACGCACGCTGCACTTTACAGTCAGTATAGTAACACATGCTGCACTTTACAGTCAGTATAGTAACACATGCTGCACTTTACAGTCAGTATAGTAACACATGCTGCACTTTACAGTCAGTATAGTAACACATGCTGCACTTTACAGTCAGTATAGTAACCCATGCTGCACTTTACAGTCAGTATAGTAACACATGCTGCACTTTACAGTCAGTATAGTAACACACGCTGCACTTTACAGTCAGTATAGGAACACATGCGGCACTTTACAGTCAGTATAGTAACGCACACTGCACTTTACAGTAAGTATAGTAACGCACGCTGCACTTTACAGTCAGTATAGTAACACATGCTGCACTTTACAGTCAGTATAGTAACACATGCTGCACTTTACAGTCAGTATAGTAATGCACGCTGCACTTTACAGTCAGTATAGTAACACATGCGGCACTTTACAGTCAGTATAGTAACACACGCTGCACTTTACAGTCAGTATAGTAACGCACGCTGCACTTTACAGTCAGTATAGTAACGCACGCCGCACTTTACAGTCAGTATAGTAACGCATGCGGCACTTTACAGTCAGTATAGTAACGCACGCTGCACTTTACAGTCAGTATAGTAACACATGCTGCTCTTTACAGTCAGTATAGTAACACATGCTGCACTTTACAGTCAGTATAGTAACGCACGCTGCACTTTACAGTCAGTATAGTAACACACGCTACACTTTACAGTCAGCATAGTAACACACGCGGCACTTTACAGTCAGTATAGTAACGCACGCTGCACTTTACAGTCAGTATAGTAACGCACGCTGCACTTTACAGTCAGTATAGTAATGCACGCTGCACTTTACAGTCAGTATAGTAACACATGCTGCACTTTACAGTCAGTATAGTAACACATGCTGCACTTTACAGTCAGTATAGTAACACATGCTGCACTTTACAGTCAGTATAGTAACACATGCTGCACTTTACAGTCAGTATAGTAACATGCTGCACTTTACAGTCAGTATAGGAACACATGCGGCACTTTACAGTCAGTATAGTAACGCACACTGCACTTTACAGTCAGTATAGTAACGCACGCTGCACTTTACAGTCAGTATAGTAACACATGCTGCACTTTACAGTCAGTATAGTAACACATGCTGCACTTTACAGTCAGTATAGTAACGCACGCTGCACTTTACAGTCAGTATAGTAACACATGCGGCACTTTACAGTCAGTATAGTAACACACGCTGCACTTTACAGTCAGTATAGTAATACATGCTGCACTTTACAGTCAGTATAGTAACACATGCTGCACTTTACAGTCAGTATAGTAACGCACGCTGCACTTTACAGTCAGTATAGTAACGCACGCTGCACTTTACAGTCAGTATAGTAACACATGCTACTCTTTACAGTCAGTATAGTAACACACGCTGCTCTTTACAGTCAGTATAGTAACGCACGCTGCACTTTACAGTCAGTATAGTAACACATGCTGCACTTTACAGTCAGTATAGTAACACATGCAGCACTTTACAGTCAGTATAGTAACACATGCTGCACTTTACAGTCAGTATAGTAACGCACGCTGCTCTTTACAGTCAGTATAGTAACACATGCGGCACTTTACAGTCAGTATAGTAACACACGCTGCACTTTACAGTCAGTATAGTAACACACGCGGCACTTTACAGTCAGTATAGTAACGCACGCTGCACTTTACAGTCAGTATAGTAACGCACGCTGCTCTTTACAGTCAGTATAGTAACGCACGCTGCACTTTACAGTCAGTATAGTAACGCATGCTGCACTTTACAGTCAGTATAGTAACACATGCGGCACTTTACAGTCAGTATAGTAACGCACGCTGCACTTTACAGTCAGTATAGTAACTCACGCTGCTCTTTACAGTCAGTATAGTAACACATGCTGCACTTTACAGTCAGTATAGTAACGCACGCCGCACTTTACAGTCAGTATAGTAACGCACGCGGCACTTTACAGTCAGTATAGTAACTCACGCTGCTCTTTACAGTCAGTATAGTAACGCACGCTGCACTTTACAGTCAGTATAGTAACACACGCTGCACTTTACAGTCAGTATAGTAACACATGCTGCACTTTACAGTCAGTATAGTAATGCACGCTGCACTTTACAGTCAGTATAGTAACACATGCGGCACTTTACAGTCAGTATAGTAACACACGCTGCACTTTACAGTCAGTATAGTAACGCACGCTGCACTTTACAGTCAGTATAGTAACGCACGCCGCACTTTACAGTCAGTATAGTAACGCATGCGGCACTTTACAGTCAGTATAGTAACGCACGCTGCACTTTACAGTCAGTATAGTAACACATGCTGCTCTTTACAGTCAGTATAGTAACACATGCTGCACTTTACAGTCAGTATAGTAACGCACGCTGCACTTTACAGTCAGTATAGTAACACACGCTACACTTTACAGTCAGCATAGTAACACACGCGGCACTTTACAGTCAGTATAGTAACGCACGCTGCACTTTACAGTCAGTATAGTAACGCACGCTGCACTTTACAGTCAGTATAGTAATGCACGCTGCACTTTACAGTCAGTATAGTAACACATGCTGCACTTTACAGTCAGTATAGTAACACATGCTGCACTTTACAGTCAGTATAGTAACACATGCTGCACTTTACAGTCAGTATAGTAACACATGCTGCACTTTACAGTCAGTATAGTAACATGCTGCACTTTACAGTCAGTATAGGAACACATGCGGCACTTTACAGTCAGTATAGTAACGCACACTGCACTTTACAGTCAGTATAGTAACGCACGCTGCACTTTACAGTCAGTATAGTAACACATGCTGCACTTTACAGTCAGTATAGTAACACATGCTGCACTTTACAGTCAGTATAGTAACGCACGCTGCACTTTACAGTCAGTATAGTAACACATGCGGCACTTTACAGTCAGTATAGTAACACACGCTGCACTTTACAGTCAGTATAGTAATACATGCTGCACTTTACAGTCAGTATAGTAACACATGCTGCACTTTACAGTCAGTATAGTAACGCACGCTGCACTTTACAGTCAGTATAGTAACGCACGCTGCACTTTACAGTCAGTATAGTAACACATGCTACTCTTTACAGTCAGTATAGTAACACACGCTGCTCTTTACAGTCAGTATAGTAACGCACGCTGCACTTTACAGTCAGTATAGTAACACATGCTGCACTTTACAGTCAGTATAGTAACACATGCAGCACTTTACAGTCAGTATAGTAACACATGCTGCACTTTACAGTCAGTATAGTAACGCACGCTGCTCTTTACAGTCAGTATAGTAACACATGCGGCACTTTACAGTCAGTATAGTAACACACGCTGCACTTTACAGTCAGTATAGTAACACACGCGGCACTTTACAGTCAGTATAGTAACGCACGCTGCACTTTACAGTCAGTATAGTAACGCACGCTGCTCTTTACAGTCAGTATAGTAACGCACGCTGCACTTTACAGTCAGTATAGTAACGCATGCTGCACTTTACAGTCAGTATAGTAACACATGCGGCACTTTACAGTCAGTATAGTAACGCACGCTGCACTTTACAGTCAGTATAGTAACTCACGCTGCTCTTTACAGTCAGTATAGTAACACATGCTGCACTTTACAGTCAGTATAGTAACGCACGCCGCACTTTACAGTCAGTATAGTAACGCACGCGGCACTTTACAGTCAGTATAGTAACTCACGCTGCTCTTTACAGTCAGTATAGTAACGCACGCTGCACTTTACAGTCAGTATAGTAACACACGCTGCACTTTACAGTCAGCATAGTAACACACGCGGCACTTTACAGTCAGTATAGTAACGCACGCTGCACTTTACAGTCAGTATAGTAACGCACACTGCACTTTACAGTCAGTATAGTAACACATGCTGCACTTTACAGTCAGTATAGTAACACATGCTGCACTTTACAGTCAGTATAGTAACACATGCTGCACTTTACAGTCAGTATAGTAACACATGCGGCACTTTACAGTCAGTATAGTAACGCACGCTGCACTTTACAGTCAGTATAGTAACGCACACTGCACTTTACAGTCAGTATAGTAACACATGCTGCACTTTACAGTCAGTATAGTAACACATGCTGCACTTTACAGTCAGTATAGTAACACATGCTGCACTTTACAGTCAGTATAGTAACACACGCGGCACTTTACAGTCAGTATAGTAACGCACGCTGCACTTTACAGTCAGTATAGTAACGCACACTGCACTTTACAGTCAGTATAGTAACACATGCTGCACTTTACAGTCAGTATAGTAACACATGCTGCACTTTACAGTCAGTATAGTAACACACGCTGCACTTTACAGTCAGTATAGGAACACATGCGGCACTTTACAGTCAGTATAGTAACACATGCGGCTCTTTACAGTCAGTATAGTAACACATGCGGCACTTTACAGTCAGTATAGTAACACATGCTGCTCTTTACAGTCAGTATAGTAACACACGCTGCACTTTACAGTCAGTATAGTAGCACACGCGGCACTTTACAGTCAGTATAGTAACACATGCTGCACTTTACAGTCAGTATAGTAACGCACGCTGCACTTTACAGTCAGTATAGTAGCACACGCGGCACTTTACAGTCAGTATAGTAACACATGCGGCACTTTACAGTCAGTATAGTAACGCATGCTGCACTTTACAGTCAGTATAGTAACACACGCTGCTCTTTACAGTCAGTATAGTAACACACGCTGCACTTTACAGTCAGTATAGTAACACACGCTGCTCTTTACAGTCAGTATAGTAACACATGCTGCACTTTACAGTCAGTATAGTAACGCACGCTGCACTTTACAGTCAGTATAGTAACACATGCTGCTCTTTACAGTCAGTATAGTAACACACGCTGCTCTTTACAGTCAGTATAGTAACACATGCTGCACTTTACAGTCAGTATAGTAACGCACGCTGCACTTTACAGTCAGTATAGTAACACACGCTGCTCTTTACAGTCAGTATAGTAACACACGCTGCACTTTACAGTCAGTATAGTAACGCACGCTGCACTTTACAGTCAGTATAGTAATACATGCTGCACTTTACAGTCAGTATAGTAACACATGCTGCACTTTACAGTCAGTATAGTAACGCACGCTGCACTTTACAGTCAGTATAGTAACGCACGCTGCACTTTACAGTCAGTATAGTAACACATGCGGCACTTTACAGTCAGTATAGTAACGCATGCTGCACTTTACAGTCAGTATAGTAACACATGCTGCACTTTACAGTCAGTATAGTAACGCACGCTGCTCTTTACAGTCAGTATAGTAACGCACGCTGCACTTTACAGTCAGTATAGTAACGCATGCTGCACTTTACAGTCAGTATAGTAACACATGCGGCACTTTACAGTCAGTATAGTAACACATGCGGCACTTTACAGTCAGTATAGTAACACATGCTGCACTTTACAGTCAGTATAGTAACTCACGCTGCTCTTTACAGTCAGTATAGTAACGCACGCTGCACTTTACAGTCAGTATAGTAACACATGCTGCACTTTACAGTCAGTATAGTAACACATGCTGCACTTTACAGTCAGTATAGTAACGCATGCTGCACTTTACAGTCAGTATAGTAACACACGCTGCACTTTACAGTCAGTATAGTAACGCACGCTGCACTTTACAGTCAGTATAGTAACACATGCTGCACTTTACAGTCAGTATAGTAACACATGCTGCACTTTACAGTCAGTATAGTAACGCACGCTGCTCTTTACAGTCAGTATAGTAACGCACGCTGCACTTTACAGTCAGTATAGTAACGCATGCTGCACTTTACAGTCAGTATAGTAACACATGCGGCACTTTACAGTCAGTATAGTAACACATGCGGCACTTTACAGTCAGTATAGTAACGCACGCTGCACTTTACAGTCAGTATAGTAACTCACGCTGCTCTTTACAGTCAGTATAGTAACGCACGCTGCACTTTACAGTCAGTATAGTAACACATGCTGCACTTTACAGTCAGTATAGTAACACATGCTGCACTTTACAGTCAGTATAGTAACGCATGCTGCACTTTACAGTCAGTATAGTAACACACGCTGCACTTTACAGTCAGTATAGTAACGCACGCTGCACTTTACAGTCAGTATAGTAACACACGCTGCACTTTACAGTCAGTATAGTAACACATGCTGCACTTTACAGTCAGTATAGTAACACACGCTGCACTTTACAGTCAGTATAGTAACGCATGCTGCACTTTACAGTCAGTATAGTAACACATGCTGCACTTTACAGTCAGTATAGTAACACATGCTGCACTTTACAGTCAGTATAGTAACACATGCTGCACTTTACAGTCAGTATAGTAACACACGCTGCACTTTACAGTCAGTATAGGAACACATGCTGCACTTTACAGTCAGTATAGGAACACATGCGGCACTTTACAGTCAGTATAGTAACGCACGCTGCACTTTACAGTCAGTATAGTAACGCACGCTGCACTTTACAGTCAGTATAGTAACACATGCTGCACTTTACAGTCAGTATAGTAACACATGCTGCACTTTACAGTCAGTATAGTAACGCACGCTGCACTTTACAGTCAGTATAGTAACACATGCTGCACTTTACAGTCAGTATAGTAACACATGCAGCACTTTACAGTCAGTATAGTAACGCACGCTGCTCTTTACAGTCAGTATAGTAACACACGCTGCACTTTACAGTCAGTATAGTAACACACGCAGCACTTTACAGTCAGTATAGTAACGCACGCTGCTCTTTACAGTCAGTATAGTAACGCACGCTGCACTTTACAGTCAGTATAGTAACGCATGCTGCACTTTACAGTCAGTATAGTAACACATGCGGCACTTTACAGTCAGTATAGTAACACATGCGGCACTTTACAGTCAGTATAGTAACGCACGCTGCACTTTACAGTCAGTATAGTAACTCACGCTGCTCTTTACAGTCAGTATAGTAACGCACGCTGCACTTTACAGTCAGTATAGTAACGCACGCCGCACTTTACAGTCAGTATAGTAACGCATGCGGCACTTTACAGTCAGTATAGTAACGCACGCTGCACTTTACAGTCAGTATAGTAACACACGCTGCACTTTACAGTCAGCATAGTAACACACGCTGCACTTTACAGTCAGTATAGTAACACATGCTGCACTTTACAGTCAGTATAGTAACACATGCTGCACTTTACAGTCAGTATAGTAACGCACGCTGCACTTTACAGTCAGTATAGTAACACATGCTGCACTTTACAGTCAGTATAGTAACACATGCAGCACTTTACAGTCAGTATAGTAACGCACGCTGCTCTTTACAGTCAGTATAGTAACACACGCTGCACTTTACAGTCAGTATAGTAACACACGCAGCACTTTACAGTCAGTATAGTAACGCACGCTGCTCTTTACAGTCAGTATAGTAACGCACGCTGCACTTTACAGTCAGTATAGTAACGCATGCTGCACTTTACAGTCAGTATAGTAACACATGCGGCACTTTACAGTCAGTATAGTAACACATGCGGCACTTTACAGTCAGTATAGTAACGCACGCTGCACTTTACAGTCAGTATAGTAACTCACGCTGCTCTTTACAGTCAGTATAGTAACGCACGCTGCACTTTACAGTCAGTATAGTAACGCACGCCGCACTTTACAGTCAGTATAGTAACGCATGCGGCACTTTACAGTCAGTATAGTAACGCACGCTGCACTTTACAGTCAGTATAGTAACACACGCTGCACTTTACAGTCAGCATAGTAACACGCGGCACTTTACAGTCAGTATAGTAACGCACGCTGCACTTTACAGTCAGTATAGTAACGCACGCTGCACTTTACAGTCAGTATAGTAACACATGCTGCACTTTACAGTCAGTATAGTAACACATGCTGCACTTTACAGTCAGTATAGTAACTCACGCTGCTCTTTACAGTCAGTATAGTAACGCACGCTGCACTTTACAGTCAGTATAGTAACGCACGCTGTACTTTACAGTCAGTATAGTAACTCACGCTGCTCTTTACAGTCAGTATAGTAACGCACGCTGCACTTTACAGTCAGTATAGTAACGCACGCCGCACTTTACAGTCAGTATAGTAACGCATGCGGCACTTTACAGTCAGTATAGTAACGCACGCTGCACTTTACAGTCAGTATAGTAACACATGCGGCACTTTACAGTCAGTATAGTAACACACGCTGCACTTTACAGTCAGTATAGGAACACATGCGGCACTTTACAGTCAGTATAGTAACACATGCGGCTCTTTACAGTCAGTATAGTAACACATGCGGCACTTTACAGTCAGTATAGTAACACATGCTGCTCTTTACAGTCAGTATAGTAACACACGCTGCACTTTACAGTCAGTATAGTAGCACACGCGGCACTTTACAGTCAGTATAGTAACACATGCTGCACTTTACAGTCAGTATAGTAACGCACGCTGCACTTTACAGTCAGTATAGTAACGCACGCTGCACTTTACAGTCAGTATAGTAACGCATGCTGCACTTTACAGTCAGTATAGTAACACATGCTGCACTTTACAGTCAGTATAGTAACGCACGCTGCTCTTTACAGTCAGTATAGTAACGCACGCTGCACTTTACAGTCAGTATAGTAACGCATGCTGCACTTTACAGTCAGTATAGTAACACATGCGGCACTTTACAGTCAGTATAGTAACACATGCGGCACTTTACAGTCAGTATAGTAACGCACGCTGCACTTTACAGTCAGTATAGTAACGCACGCTGCTCTTTACAGTCAGTATAGTAACGCACGCTGCACTTTACAGTCAGTATAGTAACGCATGCTGCACTTTACAGTCAGTATAGTAACACATGCGGCACTTTACAGTCAGTATAGTAACACATGCGGCACTTTACAGTCAGTATAGTAACGCACGCTGCACTTTACAGTCAGTATAGTAACGCACGCTGCACTTTACAGTCAGTATAGTAACACATGCGGCACTTTACAGTCAGTATAGTAACACACGCTGCACTTTACAGTCAGTATAGTAACTCACGCTGCTCTTTACAGTCAGTATAGTAACGCACGCTGCACTTTACAGTCAGTATAGTAACGCACGCCGCACTTTACAGTCAGTATAGTAACGCATGCGGCACTTTACAGTCAGTATAGTAACGCACGCTGCACTTTACAGTCAGTATAGTAACACACGTGGCACTTTACAGTCAGTATAGTAACACATGCTGCACTTTACAGTCAGTATAGTAACGCACGCTGCACTTTACAGTCAGTATAGTAACGCACGCTGCACTTTACAGTCAGTATAGTAACACATGCTGCACTTTACAGTCAGTATAGTAACACATGCTGCACTTTACAGTCAGTATAGTAACACATGCTGCACTTTACAGTCAGTATAGTAACACATGCTGCACTTTACAGTCAGTATAGTAACACATGCTGCACTTTACAGTCAGTATAGTAACACATGCTGCACTTTACAGTCAGTATAGTAACACATGCTGCACTTTACAGTCAGTATAGTAACACACGCTGCACTTTACAGTCAGTATAGGAACACATGCGGCACTTTACAGTCAGTATAGTAACACACGCTGCACTTTACAGTCAGTATAGTAACACATGCTGCTCTTTACAGTCAGTATAGTAACACATGCTGCTCTTTACAGTCAGTATAGTAACACACGCTGCACTTTACAGTCAGTATAGTAACACACGCTGCACTTTACAGTCAGTATAGTAACACATGCTGCACTTTACAGTCAGTATAGTAACGCACGCTGCACTTTACAGTCAGTATAGTAACGCACGCTGCACTTTACAGTCAGTATAGTAACACATGCTGCACTTTACAGTCAGTATAGTAACACACGCTGCACTTTACAGTCAGTATAGTAACGCACGCTGCTCTTTACAGTCAGTATAGTAACACATGCTGCTCTTTACAGTCAGTATAGTAACACACGCTGCACTTTACAGTCAGTATAGTAACACATGCTGCACTTTACAGTCAGTATAGTAACACATGCTGCACTTTACAGTCAGTATAGTAACGCACGCTGCACTTTACAGTCAGTATAGTAACACATGCGGCACTTTACAGTCAGTATAGTAACACACGCTGCACTTTACAGTCAGTATAGTAACGCACGCTGCACTTTACAGTCAGTATAGTAACGCACGCCGCACTTTACAGTCAGTATAGTAACGCATGCGGCACTTTACAGTCAGTATAGTAACACATGCTGCACTTTACAGTCAGTATAGTAACGCACGCTGCACTTTACAGTCAGTATAGTAACACACGCTGCACTTTACAGTCAGTATAGTAACACATGCTGCACTTTACAGTCAGTATAGTAACACATGCTGCACTTTACAGTCAGTATAGTAACGCACGCTGCACTTTACAGTCAGTATAGTAACGCACGCTGCACTTTACAGTCAGTATAGTAACACATGCTGCACTTTACAGTCAGTATAGTAACACATGCTGCACTTTACAGTCAGTATAGTAACACATGCTGCACTTTACAGTCAGTATAGTAACACATGCTGCACTTTACAGTCAGTATAGTAACACACGCTGCACTTTACAGTCAGTATAGGAACACATGCGGCACTTTACAGTCAGTATAGTAACGCACACTGCACTTTACAGTCAGTATAGTAACGCACGCTGCTCTTTACAGTCAGTATAGTAACGCACGCTGCACTTTACAGTCAGTATAGTAACGCATGCTGCACTTTACAGTCAGTATAGTAACGCACGCTGCACTTTACAGTCAGTATAGTAACTCACGCTGCTCTTTACAGTCAGTATAGTAACGTACGCTGCACTTTACAGTCAGTATAGTAACGCACGCCGCACTTTACAGTCTGTATAGTAACGCATGCGGCACTTTACAGTCAGTATAGTAACGCACGCTGCACTTTACAGTCAGTATAGTAACACACGCTGCACTTTACAGTCAGTATAGTAACACACGCGGCACTTTACAATCAGTATAGTAACGCACGCTGCACTTTACAGTCAGTATAGTAACGCACGCTGCACTTTACAGTCAGTATAGTAACACACGCTGCACTTTACAGTCAGTATAGTAACGCACGCTGCACTTTACAGTCAGTATAGTAACGCATGCTGCACTTTACAGTCAGTATAGTAACACATGCTGCACTTTACAGTCAGTATAGTAACACATGCTGCACTTTACAGTCAGTATAGTAACACATGCTGCACTTTACAGTCAGTATAGTAACACACGCTGCTCTTTACAGTCAGTATAGTAACACATGCTGCTCTTTACAGTCAGTATAGTAACACACGCTGCTCTTTACAGTCAGTATAGTAACACATGCTGCTCTTTACAGTCAGTATAGTAACACACGCTGCACTTTACAGTCAGTATAGTAACACACGCTGCTCTTTACAGTCAGTATAGTAACACATGCTGCACTTTACAGTCAGTATAGTAACACATGCTGCACTTTACAGTCAGTATAGTAACACACGCTGCTCTTTACAGTCAGTATAGTAACACATGCTGCACTTTACAGTCAGTATAGTAACGCACGCTGCACTTTACAGTCAGTATAGTAACACACGCTGCTCTTTACAGTCAGTATAGTAACACACGCTGCACTTTACAGTCAGTATAGTAACGCACGCTGCACTTTACAGTCAGTATAGTAATACATGCTGCACTTTACAGTCAGTATAGTAACGCACGCTGCACTTTACAGTCAGTATAGTAACGCACGCTGCACTTTACAGTCAGTATAGTAACGCACGCTGCACTTTACAGTCAGTATAGTAACACATGCGGCACTTTACAGTCAGTATAGTAACGCACGCTGCACTTTACAGTCAGTATAGTAACACACGCTGCACTTTACAGTCAGTATAGTAACACATGCAGCACTTTACAGTCAGTATAGTAACGCACGCTGCACTTTACAGTCAGTATAGTAACACATGCTGCACTTTACAGTCAGTATAGTAACACATGCTGCACTTTACAGTCAGTATAGTAACACATGCTGCACTTTACAGTCAGTATAGTAACACATGCGGCACTTTACAGTCAGTATAGTAACACGCTGCACTTTACAGTCAGTATAGGAACACATGCGGCACTTTACAGTCAGTATAGTAACACATGCGGCTCTTTACAGTCAGTATAGTAACACATGCGGCACTTTACAGTCAGTATAGTAACACATGCTGCACTTTACAGTCAGTATAGTAACACATGCTGCACTTTACAGTCAGTATAGTAACACACGCTGCACTTTACAGTCAGTATAGGAACACATGCGGCACTTTACAGTCAGTATAGTAACGCACTCTGCTCTTTACAGTCAGTATAGTAACGCACGCTGCACTTTACAGTCAGTATAGTAACGCATGCTGCACTTTACAGTCAGTATAGTAACGCACGCTGCACTTTACAGTCAGTATAGTAACTCACGCTGCTCTTTACAGTCAGTATAGTAACGTACGCTGCACTTTACAGTCAGTATAGTAACGCACGCCGCACTTTACAGTCAGTATAGTAACGCATGCGGCACTTTACAGTCAGTATAGTAACGCACGCTGCACTTTACAGTCAGTATAGTAACACACGCTGCACTTTACAGTCAGTATAGTAACACACGCGGCACTTTACAATCAGTATAGTAACGCACGCTGCACTTTACAGTCAGTATAGTAACGCACGCTGCACTTTACAGTCAGTATAGTAACACACGCTGCACTTTACAGTCAGTATAGTAACGCACGCTGCACTTTACAGTCAGTATAGTAACGCATGCTGCACTTTACAGTCAGTATAGTAACACATGCTGCACTTTACAGTCAGTATAGTAACACATGCTGCACTTTACAGTCAGTATAGTAACACATGCTGCACTTTACAGTCAGTATAGTAACACACGCTGCACTTTACAGTCAGTATAGGAACACACGCGGCACTTTACAGTCAGTATAGTAACGCACGCTGCACTTTACAGTCAGTATAGTAACACACGCTGCACTTTACAGTCAGTATAGTAACACACGCTGCTCTTTACAGTCAGTATAGTAACACACGCTGCTCTTTACAGTCAGTATAGTAACACATGCTGCACTTTACAGTCAGTATAGTAACGCACGCTGCACTTTACAGTCAGTATAGTAACACACGCTGCTCTTTACAGTCAGTATAGTAACACACGCTGCACTTTACAGTCAGTATAGTAACACACGCTGCTCTTTACAGTCAGTATAGTAACACATGCTGCACTTTACAGTCAGTATAGTAACGCACGCTGCACTTTACATTCAGTATAGTAACACATGCTGCTCTTTACAGTCAGTATAGTAACACACGCTGCTCTTTACAGTCAGTATAGTAACACATGCTGCACTTTACAGTCAGTATAGTAACGCACGCTGCACTTTACAGTCAGTATAGTAACACACGCTGCTCTTTACAGTCAGTATAGTAACACACGCTGCACTTTACAGTCAGTATAGTAACGCACGCTGCACTTTACAGTCAGTATAGTAATACATGCTGCACTTTACAGTCAGTATAGTAACACATGCTGCACTTTACAGTCAGTATAGTAACGCACGCTGCACTTTACAGTCAGTATAGTAACGCACGCTGCACTTTACAGTCAGTATAGTAACACATGCGGCACTTTACAGTCAGTATAGTAACACATGCTGCACTTTACAGTCAGTATAGTAACGCACGCTGCACTTTACAGTCAGTATAGTAACGCACGCTGCACTTTACAGTCAGTATAGTAACACACGCTGCACTTTACAGTCAGTATAGTAACACATGCAGCACTTTACAGTCAGTATAGTAACGCACGCTGCACTTTACAGTCAGTATAGTAACACATGCTGCACTTTACAGTCAGTATAGTAACACATGCTGCACTTTACAGTCAGTATAGTAACACATGCTGCACTTTACAGTCAGTATAGTAACACATGCGGCACTTTACAGTCAGTATAGTAACACACGCTGCACTTTACAGTCAGTATAGGAACACATGCGGCACTTTACAGTCAGTATAGTAACGCACGCTGCACTTTACAGTCAGTATAGTAACACATGCTGCACTTTACAGTCAGTATAGTAACACATGCTGCACTTTACAGTCAGTATAGTAACGCACGCTGCACTTTACAGTCAGTATAGTAACACATGCGGCACTTTACAGTCAGTATAGTAACACACGCTGCACTTTACAGTCAGTATAGTAACGCACGCTGCACTTTACAGTCAGTATAGTAACACATGCGGCTCTTTACAGTCAGTATAGTAACACACGCTGCACTTTACAGTCAGTATAATAACGCACGCTGCACTTTACAGTCAGTATAGTAACGCACGCCGCACTTTACAGTCAGTATAGTAACGCATGCGGCACTTTACAGTCAGTATAGTAACGCACGCTGCACTTTACAGTCAGTATAGTAACGCACGCTGCACTTTACAGTCAGTATAGTAACACATGCTGCACTTTACAGTCAGTATAGTAACACATGCTGCACTTTACAGTCAGTATAGTAACACATGCTGCACTTTACAGTCAGTATAGTAACACATGCTGCACTTTACAGTCAGTATAGTAACACACGCTGCACTTTACAGTCAGTATAGTAACACATGCTGCACTTTACAGTCAGTATAGTAACACACGCTGCACTTTACAGTCAGTATAGTAACGCACGCTGCACTTTACAGTCAGTATAGTAACACATGCTGCACTTTACAGTCAGTATAGTAACGCACACTGCACTTTACAGTCAGTATAGTAACGCACGCTGCACTTTACAGTCAGTATAGTAACACATGCTGCACTTTACAGTCAGTATAGTAACACATGCTGCACTTTACAGTCAGTATAGTAACGCACGCTGCACTTTACAGTCAGTATAGTAACACATGCGGCACTTTACAGTCAGTATAGTAACACACGCTGCACTTTACAGTCAGTATAGTAATACATGCTGCACTTTACAGTCAGTATAGGAACACATGCGGCACTTTACAGTCAGTATAGTAACGCACACTGCACTTTACAGTCAGTATAGTAACGCACGCTGCACTTTACAGTCAGTATAGTAACACATGCTGCACTTTACAGTCAGTATAGTAACACATGCTGCACTTTACAGTCAGTATAGTAACGCACGCTGCAATTTACAGTCAGTATAGTAACACATGCGGCACTTTACAGTCAGTATAGTAACACACGCTGCACTTTACAGTCAGTATAGTAATACATGCTGCACTTTACAGTCAGTATAGTAACACATGCTGCACTTTACAGTCAGTATAGTAACGCACGCTGCACTTTACAGTCAGTATAGTAACGCACACTGCACTTTACAGTCAGTATAGTAACACATGCTGCTCTTTACAGTCAGTATAGTAACACACGCTGCACTTTACAGTCAGTATAGTAACACATGCTGCTCTTTACAGTCAGTATAGTAACGCACGCTGCACTTTACAGTCAGTATAGTAACACATGCTGCACTTTACAGTCAGTATAGTAACACATGCAGCACTTTACAGTCAGTATAGTAACACATGCTGCACTTTACAGTCAGTATAGTAACGCACGCTGCTCTTTACAGTCAGTATAGTAACACATGCGGCACTTTACAGTCAGTATAGTAACGCACGCTGCACTTTACAGTCAGTATAGTAACTCACGCTGCTCTTTACAGTCAGTATAGTAACGCACGCTGCACTTTACAGTCAGTATAGTAACGCACGCCGCACTTTACAGTCAGTATAGTAACGCACGCGGCACTTTACAGTCAGTATAGTAACGCACGCTGCACTTTACAGTCAGTATAGTAACACACGCTGCACTTTACAGTCAGCATAGTAACACACGCGCCACTTTACAGTCAGTATAGTAACGCACGCTGCACTTTACAGTCAGTATAGTAACGCACACTGCACTTTACAGTCAGTATAGTAACACATGCTGCACTTTACAGTCAGTATAGTAACACATGCTGCACTTTACAGTCAGTATAGTAACACATGCTGCACTTTACAGTCAGTATAGTAACACATGCGGCACTTTACAGTCAGTATAGTAACGCACGCTGCACTTTACAGTCAGTATAGTAACGCACACTGCACTTTACAGTCAGTATAGTAACACATGCTGCACTTTACAGTCAGTATAGTAACACATGCTGCACTTTACAGTCAGTATAGTAACACATGCTGCACTTTACAGTCAGTATAGTAACACATGCTGCACTTTACAGTCAGTATAGTAACACATGCTGCACTTTACAGTCAGTATAGTAACACATGCTGCACTTTACAGTCAGTATAGTAACACACGCGGCACTTTACAGTCAGTATAGTAACGCACGCTGCACTTTACAGTCAGTATAGTAACGCACACTGCACTTTACAGTCAGTATAGTAACACATGCTGCACTTTACAGTCAGTATAGTAACACATGCTGCACTTTACAGTCAGTATAGTAACACACGCTGCACTTTACAGTCAGTATAGGAACACATGCGGCACTTTACAGTCAGTATAGTAACACACGCTGCACTTTACAGTCAGTATAGGAACACATGCAGCACTTTACAGTCAGTATAGTAACACATGCGGCACTTTACAGTCAGTATAGTAACACATGCTGCACTTTACAGTCAGTATAGTAACACATGCTGCACTTTACAGTCAGTATAGTAACGCATGCTGCACTTTACAGTCAGTATAGTAACACATGCTGCACTTTACAGTCAGTATAGTAACACATGCTGCACTTTACAGTCAGTATAGTAACACATGCGGCACTTTACAGTCAGTATAGTAACGCACACTGCACTTTACAGTCAGTATAGTAACGCACGCTGCACTTTACAGTCAGTATAGTAACACATGCTGCACTTTACAGTCAGTATAGTAACGCACGCTGCACTTTACAGTCAGTATAGTAATACATGCTGCACTTTACAGTCAGTATAGTAACACATGCTGCACTTTACAGTCAGTATAGTAACACACGCTGCTCTTTACAGTCAGTATAGTAACGCACGCTGCACTTTACAGTCAGTATAGTAACACACGCGGCACTTTACAGTCAGTATAGTAACACATGCTGCACTTTACAGTCAGTATAGTAACACATGCTGCACTTTACAGTCAGTATAGTAACACATGCTGCACTTTACAGTCAGTATAGTAACACATGCGGCACTTTACAGTCAGTATAGTAACGCACACTGCACTTTACAGTCAGTATAGTAACACACGCTGCACTTTACAGTCAGTATAGTAACGCACGCTGCACTTTACAGTCAGTATAGTAACACACGCTGCACTTTACAGTCAGTATAGTAACACATGCTGCACTTTACAGTCAGTATAGTAACACACGCTGCACTTTACAGTCAGTATAGTAACGCATGCTGCACTTTACAGTCAGTATAGTAACACATGCTGCACTTTACAGTCAGTATAGTAACACATGCTGCACTTTACAGTCAGTATAGTAACACATGCTGCACTTTACAGTCAGTATAGTAACACACGCTGCACTTTACAGTCAGTATAGGAACACATGCTGCACTTTACAGTCAGTATAGGAACACATGCGGCACTTTACAGTCAGTATAGTAACGCACGCTGCACTTTACAGTCAGTATAGTAACACATGCTGCACTTTACAGTCAGTATAGTAACACATGCTGCACTTTACAGTCAGTATAGTAACGCACGCTGCACTTTACAGTCAGTATAGTAACGCACGCTGCACTTTACAGTCAGTATAGTAACGCACGCTGCACTTTACAGTCAGTATAGTAACGCACGCTGCACTTTACAGTCAGTATAGTAACGCACGCTGCACTTTACAGTCAGTATAGTAACACATGCTGCACTTTACAGTCAGTATAGTAACACATGCTGCACTTTACAGTCAGTATAGTAACACACGCTGCACTTTACAGTCAGTATAGGAACACATGCGGCACTTTACAGTCAGTATAGTAACACACGCTGCACTTTACAGTCAGTATAGTAACACATGCTGCACTTTACAGTCAGTATAGTAACACATGCTGCACTTTACAGTCAGTATAGTAACGCACGCTGCACTTTACAGTCAGTATAGTAACACATGCGCCACTTTACAGTCAGTATAGTAACACACGCTGCACTTTACAGTCAGTATAGTAACGCACGCTGCACTTTACAGTCAGTATAGTAACACATGCGGCTCTTTACAGTCAGTATAGTAACACACGCTGCACTTTACAGTCAGTATAATAACGCACGCTGCACTTTACAGTCAGTATAGTAACGCACGCCGCACTTTACAGTCAGTATAGTAACACACGCTGCACTTTACAGTCAGTATAGTAACACATGCGGCACTTTACAGTCAGTATAGTAACGCACGCTGCACTTTACAGTCAGTATAGTAACACACGCTACACTTTACAGTCAGCATAGTAACACACGCGGCACTTTACAGTCAGTATAGTAACACACGCTGCACTTTACAGTCAGTATAGTAACGCACGCTGCACTTTACAGTCAGTATAGTAACACATGCTGCACTTTACAGTCAGTATAGTAACACATGCTGCACTTTACAGTCAGTATAGTAACACATGCTGCACTTTACAGTCAGTATAGTAACACATGCTGCACTTTACAGTCAGTATAGTAACACACGCTGCACTTTACAGTCAGTATAGTAACACATGCTGCACTTTACAGTCAGTATAGTAACACACGCTGCACTTTACAGTCAGTATAGTAACGCACGCTGCACTTTACAGTCAGTATAGTAACACATGCTGCACTTTACAGTCAGTATAGTAACGCACACTGCACTTTACAGTCAGTATAGTAACGCACGCTGCACTTTACAGTCAGTATAGTAACACATGCTGCACTTTACAGTCAGTATAGTAACACATGCTGCACTTTACAGTCAGTATAGTAACGCACGCTGCACTTTACAGTCAGTATAGTAACACATGCGGCACTTTACAGTCAGTATAGTAACACACGCTGCACTTTACAGTCAGTATAGTAACACATGCTGCACTTTACAGTCAGTATAGTAACGCACACTGCACTTTACAGTCAGTATAGTAACGCATGCGGCACTTTACAGTCAGTATAGTAACGCACGCTGCACTTTACAGTCAGTATAGTAACACACGCTACACTTTACAGTCAGCATAGTAACACACGCGGCACTTTACAGTCAGTATAGTAACACACGCTGCACTTTACAGTCAGTATAGTAACGCACGCTGCACTTTACAGTCAGTATAGTAACACATGCTGCACTTTACAGTCAGTATAGTAACACATGCTGCACTTTACAGTCAGTATAGTAACACACGCTGCACTTTACAGTCAGTATAGGAACACATGCGGCACTTTACAGTCAGTATAGTAACACACGCTGCACTTTACAGTCAGTATAGTAACACATGCTGCACTTTACAGTCAGTATAGTAACACATGCTGCACTTTACAGTCAGTATAGTAACGCACGCTGCACTTTACAGTCAGTATAGTAACACATGCGCCACTTTACAGTCAGTATAGTAACACACGCTGCACTTTACAGTCAGTATAGTAACGCACGCTGCACTTTACAGTCAGTATAGTAACACATGCGGCTCTTTACAGTCAGTATAGTAACACACGCTGCACTTTACAGTCAGTATAATAACGCACGCTGCACTTTACAGTCAGTATAGTAACACACGCTGCACTTTACAGTCAGTATAGTAACGCACGCCGCACTTTACAGTCAGTATAGTAACGCATGCGGCACTTTACAGTCAGTATAGTAACGCACGCTGCACTTTACAGTCAGTATAGTAACACACGCTACACTTTACAGTCAGCATAGTAACACACGCGGCACTTTACAGTCAGTATAGTAACACACGCTGCACTTTACAGTCAGTATAGTAACGCACGCTGCACTTTACAGTCAGTATAGTAACACATGCTGCACTTTACAGTCAGTATAGTAACACATGCTGCACTTTACAGTCAGTATAGTAACACATGCTGCACTTTACAGTCAGTATAGTAACACATGCTGCACTTTACAGTCAGTATAGTAACACACGCTGCACTTTACAGTCAGTATAGTAACACATGCTGCACTTTACAGTCAGTATAGTAACACACGCTGCACTTTACAGTCAGTATAGTAACGCACGCTGCACTTTACAGTCAGTATAGTAACACATGCTGCACTTTACAGTCAGTATAGTAACGCACACTGCACTTTACAGTCAGTATAGTAACGCACGCTGCACTTTACAGTCAGTATAGTAACACATGCTGCACTTTACAGTCAGTATAGTAACACATGCTGCACTTTACAGTCAGTATAGTAACGCACGCTGCACTTTACAGTCAGTATAGTAACACATGCGGCACTTTACAGTCAGTATAGTAACACACGCTGCACTTTACAGTCAGTATAGTAACACATGCTGCACTTTACAGTCAGTATAGTAACGCACACTGCACTTTACAGTCAGTATAGTAACGCATGCGGCACTTTACAGTCAGTATAGTAACGCACGCTGCACTTTACAGTCAGTATAGTAACACACGCTACACTTTACAGTCAGCATAGTAACACACGCGGCACTTTACAGTCAGTATAGTAACACACGCTGCACTTTACAGTCAGTATAGTAACGCACGCTGCACTTTACAGTCAGTATAGTAACACATGCTGCACTTTACAGTCAGTATAGTAACACATGCTGCACTTTACAGTCAGTATAGTAACACATGCTGCACTTTACAGTCAGTATAGTAACACATGCTGCACTTTACAGTCAGTATAGTAACACACGCTGCACTTTACAGTCAGTATAGTAACACATGCTGCACTTTACAGTCAGTATAGTAACACACGCTGCACTTTACAGTCAGTATAGTAACGCACGCTGCACTTTACAGTCAGTATAGTAACACATGCTGCACTTTACAGTCAGTATAGTAACGCACACTGCACTTTACAGTCAGTATAGTAACGCACGCTGCACTTTACAGTCAGTATAGTAACACATGCTGCACTTTACAGTCAGTATAGTAACACATGCTGCACTTTACAGTCAGTATAGTAACGCACGCTGCACTTTACAGTCAGTATAGTAACACATGCGGCACTTTACAGTCAGTATAGTAACACATGCTGCTCTTTACAGTCAGTATAGTAACACACGCTGCACTTTACAGTCAGTATAGTAATACATGCTGCACTTTACAGTCAGTATAGGAACACATGCGGCACTTTACAGTCAGTATAGTAACGCACACTGCACTTTACAGTCAGTATAGTAACGCACGCTGCACTTTACAGTCAGTATAGTAACACATGCTGCACTTTACAGTCAGTATAGTAACACATGCTGCACTTTACAGTCAGTATAGTAACGCACGCTGCACTTTACAGTCAGTATAGTAACACATGCGGCACTTTACAGTCAGTATAGTAACACACGCTGCACTTTACAGTCAGTATAGTAATACATGCTGCACTTTACAGTCAGTATAGTAACGCACGCTGCACTTTACAGTCAGTATAGTAACACATGCTGCTCTTTACAGTCAGTATAGTAACACATGCTGCACTTTACAGTCAGTATAGTAACACATGCTGCACTTTACAGTCAGTATAGTAACGCACGCTGCACTTTACAGTCAGTATAGTAACACATGCTGCACTTTACAGTCAGTATAGTAACACATGCTGCACTTTACAGTCAGTATAGTAACACATGCTGCACTTTACAGTCAGTATAGTAACACATGCTGCTCTTTACAGTCAGTATAGTAACACATGCTGCACTTTACAGTCAGTATAGTAACACATGCTGCACTTTACAGTCAGTATAGTAACGCATGCTGCTCTTTACAGTCAGTATAGTAACACATGCGGCACTTTACAGTCAGTATAGTAACACATGCTGCTCTTTACAGTCAGTATAGTAACACACGCTGCACTTTACAGTCAGTATAGTAACGCACGCTGCACTTTACAGTCAGTATAGTAACACATGCTGCACTTTACAGTCAGTATAGTAACACATGCAGCACTTTACAGTCAGTATAGTAACACATGCTGCACTTTACAGTCAGTATAGTAACGCACGCTGCTCTTTACAGTCAGTATAGTAACACATGCGGCACTTTACAGTCAGTATAGTAACGCACGCTGCACTTTACAGTCAGTATAGTAACTCACGCTGCTCTTTACAGTCAGTATAGTAACGCACGCTGCACTTTACAGTCAGTATAGTAACGCACGCCGCACTTTACAGTCAGTATAGTAACGCACGCGGCACTTTACAGTCAGTATAGTAACGCACGCTGCACTTTACAGTCAGTATAGTAACACACGCTGCACTTTACAGTCAGCATAGTAACACACGCGGCACTTTACAGTCAGTATAGTAACGCACGCTGCACTTTACAGTCAGTATAGTAACGCACACTGCACTTTACAGTCAGTATAGTAACACATGCTGCACTTTACAGTCAGTATAGTAACACATGCTGCACTTTACAGTCAGTATAGTAACACATGCTGCACTTTACAGTCAGTATAGTAACACATGCGGCACTTTACAGTCAGTATAGGAACACATGCGGCACTTTACAGTCAGTATAGTAACGCACACTGCACTTTACAGTCAGTATAGTAACGCACGCTGCACTTTACAGTCAGTATAGTAACACATGCTGCACTTTACAGTCAGTATAGTAACACATGCTGCACTTTACAGTCAGTATAGTAACGCACGCTGCACTTTACAGTCAGTATAGTAACACATGCTGCACTTTACAGTCAGTATAGTAACACATGCTGCACTTTACAGTCAGTATAGTAACACATGCTGCACTTTACAGTCAGTATAGTAACACATGCGGCACTTTACAGTCAGTATAGTAACACATGCTGCTCTTTACAGTCAGTATAGTAACGCACGCGGCACTTTACAGTCAGTATAGTAACGCACGCTGCACTTTACAGTCAGTATAGTAACACACGCTGCACTTTACAGTCAGTATAGTAACGCACGCTGCACTTTACAGTCAGTATAGTAACACATGCTGCACTTTACAGTCAGTATAGTAACACATGCAGCACTTTACAGTCAGTATAGTAACACATGCTGCACTTTACAGTCAGTATAGTAACGCACGCTGCTCTTTACAGTCAGTATAGTAACACATGCGGCACTTTACAGTCAGTATAGTAACGCACGCCGCACTTTACAGTCAGTATAGTAACGCACGCGGCACTTTACAGTCAGTATAGTAACGCACGCTGCACTTTACAGTCAGTATAGTAACACACGCTGCACTTTACAGTCAGCATAGTAACACACGCGGCACTTTACAGTCAGTATAGTAACGCACGCTGCACTTTACAGTCAGTATAGTAACGCACACTGCACTTTACAGTCAGTATAGTAACACATGCTGCACTTTACAGTCAGTATAGTAACACATGCTGCACTTTACAGTCAGTATAGTAACACACGCTGCACTTTACAGTCAGTATAGGAACACATGCGGCACTTTACAGTCAGTATAGTAACACACGCTGCACTTTACAGTCAGTATAGGAACACATGCGGCACTTTACAGTCAGTATAGTAACACATGCGGCACTTTACAGTCAGTATAGTAACACATGCTGCACTTTACAGTCAGTATAGTAACACATGCTGCACTTTACAGTCAGTATAGTAACGCATGCTGCACTTTACAGTCAGTATAGTAACACATGCTGCACTTTACAGTCAGTATAGTAACACATGCTGCACTTTACAGTCAGTATAGTAACACATGCTGCACTTTACAGTCAGTATAGTAACGCACGCTGCACTTTACAGTCAGTATAGTAACACATGCGGCACTTTACAGTCAGTATAGTAACACACGCTGCACTTTACAGTCAGTATAGTAATACATGCTGCACTTTACAGTCAGTATAGTAACACATGCTGCACTTTACAGTCAGTATAGTAACACACGCTGCTCTTTACAGTCAGTATAGTAACGCACGCTGCACTTTACAGTCAGTATAGTAACACATGCTGCACTTTACAGTCAGTATAGTAACGCACGCTGCACTTTACAGTCAGTATAGTAACACATGCTGCACTTTACAGTCAGTATAGTAACACATGCTGCACTTTACAGTCAGTATAGTAACACATGCTGCACTTTACAGTCAGTATAGTAACACATGCTGCACTTTACAGTCAGTATAGTAACGCACGCTGCACTTTACAGTCAGTATAGTAACACATGCTGCACTTTACAGTCAGTATAGTAACACATGCAGCACTTTACAGTCAGTATAGTAACACATGCTGCACTTTACAGTCAGTATAGTAACGCACGCTGCTCTTTACAGTCAGTATAGTAACACATGCGGCACTTTACAGTCAGTATAGTAACGCACGCTGCACTTTACAGTCAGTATAGTAACTCACGCTGCTCTTTACAGTCAGTATAGTAACGCACGCTGCACTTTACAGTCAGTATAGTAACGCACGCCGCACTTTACAGTCAGTATAGTAACGCACGCGGCACTTTACAGTCAGTATAGTAACGCACGCTGCACTTTACAGTCAGTATAGTAACACACGCTGCACTTTACAGTCAGCATAGTAACACACGCGGCACTTTACAGTCAGTATAGTAACGCACGCTGCACTTTACAGTCAGTATAGTAACGCACACTGCACTTTACAGTCAGTATAGTAACACATGCTGCACTTTACAGTCAGTATAGTAACACATGCTGCACTTTACAGTCAGTATAGTAACACATGCTGCACTTTACAGTCAGTATAGTAACACATGCGGCACTTTACAGTCAGTATAGTAACGCACGCTGCACTTTACAGTCAGTATAGTAACGCACACTGCACTTTACAGTCAGTATAGTAACACATGCTGCACTTTACAGTCAGTATAGTAACACATGCTGCACTTTACAGTCAGTATAGTAACACATGCTGCACTTTACAGTCAGTATAGTAACACACGCGGCACTTTACAGTCAGTATAGTAACGCACGCTGCACTTTACAGTCAGTATAGTAACGCACACTGCACTTTACAGTCAGTATAGTAACACATGCTGCACTTTACAGTCAGTATAGTAACACATGCTGCACTTTACAGTCAGTATAGTAACACACGCTGCACTTTACAGTCAGTATAGGAACACATGCGGCACTTTACAGTCAGTATAGTAACACACGCTGCACTTTACAGTCAGTATAGGAACACATGCGGCACTTTACAGTCAGTATAGTAACACATGCCGCACTTTACAGTCAGTATAGTAACACATGCTGCACTTTACAGTCAGTATAGTAACACATGCTGCACTTTACAGTCAGTATAGTAACACATGCGGCACTTTACAGTCAGTATAGTAACACATGCGGCACTTTACAGTCAGTATAGTAACGCATGCTGCACTTTACAGTCAGTATAGTAACACATGCTGCACTTTACAGTCAGTATAGTAACACATGCTGCACTTTACAGTCAGTATAGTAACACATGCGGCACTTTACAGTCAGTATAGTAACGCACACTGCACTTTACAGTCAGTATAGTAACGCACGCTGAACTTTACAGTCAGTATAGTAACACATGCTGCACTTTACAGTCAGTATAGTAACGCACGCTGCACTTTACAGTCAGTATAGTAATACATGCTGCACTTTACAGTCAGTATAGTAACACATGCTGCACTTTACAGTCAGTATAGTAACACACGCTGCTCTTTACAGTCAGTATAGTAACGCACGCTGCACTTTACAGTCAGTATAGTAACGCACGCTGCACTTTACAGTCAGTATAGTAACACACGCTGCACTTTACAGTCAGTATAGTAACACATGCTGCACTTTACAGTCAGTATAGTAACACATGCGGCACTTTACAGTCAGTATAGTAACACATGCGGCACTTTACAGTCAGTATAGTAACGCATGCGGCACTTTACAGTCAGTATAGTAACGCACGCTGCACTTTACAGTCAGTATAGTAACACACGCTGCTCTTTACAGTCAGTATAGTAACACACGCTGCACTTTACAGTCAGTATAGTAACACATGCTGCACTTTACAGTCAGTATAGTAACACATGCGGCACTTTACAGTCAGTATAGTAACACATGCGGCACTTTACAGTCAGTATAGTAACGCACGCTGCACTTTACAGTCAGTATAGTAACACACGCTGCACTTTACAGTCAATATAGTAACACACGCTGCACTTTACAGTCAGTATAGTAACACACGCTGCACTTTACAGTCAGTATAGTAACACACGCTGCACTTTACAGTCAGTATAGTAACACACGCTGCACTTTACAGTCAGTATAGTAACGCAAGCTGCTCTTTACAGTCAGTATAGTAACGCACGCTGCACTTTACAGTCAGTATAGTAACACACGCTGCTCTTTACAGTCAGTATAGTAACACACGCTGCACTTTACAGTCAGTATAGTAACACACGCTGCACTTTACAGTCAGTATAGTAACACACGCTGCACTTTACAGTCAGTATAGTAACGCACGCTGCTCTTTACAGTCAGTATAGTAACACACGCTGCATTTTACAGTCAGTATAGTAACACATGCTGCACTTTACAGTCAGTATAGTAACACACGCTGCACTTTACAGTCAGTATAGTAACACACGCTGCTCTTTACAGTCAGTATAGTAACACACGCTGCTCTTTACAGTCAGTATAGTAACGCACGCTGCTCTTTACAGTCAGTATAGTAACACACGCTGCACTTTACAGTCAGTATAGTAACGCACGCAGCTCTTTACAGTCAGTATAGTAACGCACGCTGCACTTTACAGTCAGTATAGTAACACATGCTGCACTTTACAGTCAGTATAGTAACACACGCTGCTCTTTACAGTCAGTATAGTAACGCACGCTGCACTTTACAGTCAGTATAGTAACGCACGCAGCTCTTTACAGTCAGTATAGCAACGCACGCTGCACTTTACAGTCAGTATAGTAACGCACGCTGCTCTTTACAGTCAGTATAGTAACGCACGCTGCACTTTACAGTCAGTATAGTAACACACGCTGCTCTTTACAGTCAGTATAGTAACGCACGCTGCACTTTACAGTCAGTATAGTAACACATGCGGCACTTTACAGTCAGTATAGTAACACATGCTGAACTTTACAGTCAGTATAGTAACACATGCTGCACTTTACAGTCAGTATAGTAACACACGCTGCACTTTACAGTCAGTATAGTAACACACGCTGCACTTTACAGTCAGTATAGTAACGCACGCTGCTCTTTACAGTCAGTATAGTAACGCACGCTGCACTTTACAGTCAGTATAGTAACGCATGCTGCTCTTTACAGTCAGTATAGTAACGCACGCTGCTCTTTACAGTCAGTATAGTAACGCATGCTGCACTTTACAGTCAGTATAGTAACACACGCTGCTCTTTACAGTCAGTATAGTAACACATGCTGCTCTTTACAGTCAGTATAGTAACACATGCTGCACTTTACAGTCAGTATAGTAACACACGCTGCACTTTACAGTCAGTATAGTAACACATGCTGCTCTTTACAGTCAGTATAGTAACACACGCTGCACTTTACAGTCAGTATAGTAACACACGCGGCACTTTACAGTCAGTATAGTAACGCACGCTGCACTTTACAGTCAGTATAGTAACGCACGCTGCTCTTTACAGTCAGTATAGTAACGCACGCTGCACTTTACAGTCAGTATAGTAACGCATGCTGCACTTTACAGTCAGTATAGTAACACATGCGGCACTTTACAGTCAGTATAGTAACACATGCGGCACTTTACAGTCAGTATAGTAACGCACGCTGCACTTTACAGTCAGTATAGTAACTCACGCTGCTCTTTACAGTCAGTATAGTAACGCACGCTGCACTTTACAGTCAGTATAGTAACGCACGCCGCACTTTACAGTCAGTATAGTAACACATGCGGCACTTTACAGTCAGTATAGTAACACATGCTGCACTTTACAGTCAGTATAGTAACACATGCGGCACTTTACAGTCAGTATAGTAACACACGCTGCTCTTTACAGTCAGTATAGTAATGCACGCTGCACTTTACAGTCAGTATAGTAACACACGCTGCTCTTTACAGTCAGTATAGTAACGCATGCGCCACTTTACAGTCAGTATAGTAACGCACGCTGCACTTTACAGTCAGTATAGTAACACACGCTGCACTTTACAGTCAGTATAGTAACGCACGAGGCACTTTACAATCAGTATAGTAACGCACGCTGCGCTTTACAGTCAGTATAGTAACGCACGCTGCACTTTACAGTCAGTATAGTAACACATGCTGCACTTTACAGTCAGTATAGTAACACATGCTGCACTTTACAGTCAGTATAGTAACACATGCTGCACTTTACAGTCAGTATAGTAACACATGCGGCACTTTACAGTCAGTATAGTAACACATGCGGCACTTTACAGTCAGTATAGTAACACACGCTGCACTTTACAGTCAGTATAGGAACACATGCTGCACTTTACAGTCAGTATAGTAACACATGCGGCTCTTTACAGTCAGTATAGTAACACATGCGGCACTTTACAGTCAGTATAGTAACACACGCGGCACTTTACAGTCAGTATAGTAACACATGCTGCTCTTTACAGTCAGTATAGTAACAAACGCTGCACTTTACAGTCAGTATAGTAACACACGCGGCACTTTACAGTCAGTATAGTAACACATGCTGCACTTTACAGTCAGTATAGTAACACATGCTGCACTTTACAGTCAGTATAGTAACGCACGCTGCACTTTACAGTCAGTATAGTAACACACGCGGCACTTTACAGTCAGTATAGTAACACATGCTGCACTTTACAGTCAGTATAGTAACACACGCTGCACTTTACAGTCAGTATAGTAACACACGCTGCACTTTACAGTCAGTATAGTAACACATGCTGCACTTTACAGTCAGTATAATAACGCACGCTGCACTTTACAGTCAGTATAGTAATACATGCTGCACTTTACAGTCAGTATAGTAACACATGCTGCTCTTTACAGTCAGTATAGTAACACACGCTGCACTTTACAGTCAGTATAGTAACACACGCTGCTCTTTACAGTCAGTATAGTAACACACGCTGCACTTTACAGTCAGTATAGTAACGCACGCTGCACTTTACAGTCAGTATAGTAACGCACGCTGCTCTTTACAGTCAGTATAGTAACACATGCTGCTCTTTACAGTCAGTATAGTAACACATGCTGCACTTTACAGTCAGTATAGTAACACATGCTGCTCTTTACAGTCAGTATAGTAACACACGCGGCACTTTACAGTCAGTATAGTAACACACGCTGCACTTTACAGTCAGTATAGTAACACATGCTGCTCTTTACAGTCAGTATAGTAACACATGCTGCACTTTACAGTCAGTATAGTAACGCACGCTGCACTTTACAGTCAGTATAGTAACGCACGCTGCACTTTACAGTCAGTATAGTAACACACGCTGCACTTTACAGTCAGTATAGTAACACATGCTGCACTTTACAGTCAGTATAGTAACGCACGCTGCACTTTACAGTCAGTATAGTAACACACGCGGCACTTTACAGTCAGAATAGTAACGCACGCTGCTCTTTACAGTCAGTATAGTAACACACGCTGCACTTTACAGTCAGTATAGTAACACACGCTGCACTTTACAGTCAGTATAGTAACACACGCTGCACTTTACAGTCAGTATAGTAACGCACGCTGCACTTTACAGTCAGTATAGTAACGCATGCTGCTCTTTACAGTCAGTATAGTAACACATGCGGCACTTTACAGTCAGTATAGTAACACACGCTGCACTTTACAGTCAGTATAGTAACGCACGCTGCACTTTACAGTCAGTATAGTAACGCATGCTGCTCTTTACAGTCAGTATAGTAACACATGCGGCACTTTACAGTCAGTATAGTAACACACGCTGCACTTTACAGTCAGTATAGTAACGCACGCTGCACTTTACAGTCAGTATAGTAACACATGCTGCACTTTACAGTCAGTATAGTAACGCACACTGCACTTTACAGTCAGTATAGTAACACACACTGCACTTTACAGTCAGTATAGTAACACATGCGGCACTTTACAGTCAGTATAGTAACACATGCTGCACTTTACAGTCAGTATAGTAACGCACACTGCACTTTACAGTCAGTATAGTAACACATGCTGCACTTTACAGTCAGTATAGTAACACACGCGGCACTTTACAGTCAGTATAGTAACACATGCTGCACTTTACAGTCAGTATAGTAACACACGCTGCACTTTACAGTCAGTATAGTAACACATGCTGCTCTTTACAGTCAGTATAGTAACACATGCTGCACTTTACAGTCAGTATAGTAACACACACTGCACTTTACAGTCAGTATAGTAACACATGCTGCACTTTACAGTCAGTATAGTAACGCACACTGCACTTTACAGTCAGTATAGTAACACACGCTGCACTTTACAGTCAGTATAGTAACACATGCTGCTCTTTACAGTCAGTATAGTAACACACGCGGCACTTTACAGTCAGTATAGTAACACATGCTGCACTTTACAGTCAGTATAGTAACACACGCTGCACTTTACAGTCAGTATAGTAACGCACGCTGCACTTTACAGTCAGTATAGTAACACACGCGGCACTTTACAGTCAGTATAGTAACACATGCTGCACTTTACAGTCAGTATAGTAACACACGCTGCACTTTACAGTCAGTATAATAACGCACGCTGCACTTTACAGTCAGTATAGTAATACATGCTGCACTTTACAGTCAGTATAGTAACACATGCTGCTCTTTACAGTCAGTATAGTAACGCACGCTGCACTTTACAGTCAGTATAGTAACGCACGCTGCACTTTACAGTCAGTATAGTAACACACGCTGCACTTTACAGTCAGTATAGTAACACATGCTGCTCTTTACAGTCAGTATAGTAACACATGCTGCACTTTACAGTCAGTATAGTAACGCACGCTGCACTTTACAGTCAGTATAGTTACACACGCGGCACTTTACAGTCAGTATAGTAACACACGCTGCACTTTACAGTCAGTATAGTAACACATGCTGCACTTTACAGTCAGTATAGTAACGCACGCTGCACTTTACAGTCAGTATAGTAACACACGCGGCACTTTACAGTCAGTATAGTAACGCACGCTGCACTTTACAGTCAGTATAGTAACACACGCTGCACTTTACAGTCAGTATAGTAACACATGCTGCTCTTTACAGTCAGTATAGTAACACACGCTGCACTTTACAGTCAGTATAGTAACACACGCTGCACTTTACAGTCAGTATAGTAACATATGCGGCACTTTACAGTCAGTATAGTAACACACGCTGCACTTTACAGTCAGTATAGTAACGCACGCTGCACTTTACAGTCAGTATAGTAACGCATGCTGCTCTTTACAGTCAGTATAGTAACACATGCGGCACTTTACAGTCAGTATAGTAACACACGCTGCACTTTACAGTCAGTATAGTAACGCACGCTGCACTTTACAGTCAGTATAGTAACGCATGCTGCACTTTACAGTCAGTATAGTAACATATGCGGCACTTTACAGTCAGTATAGTAACGCACGCGGCACTTTACAGTCAGTATAGTAACACATGCTGCTCTTTACAGTCAGTATAGTAACACATGCTGCACTTTACAGTCAGTATAGTAACGCACGCTGCTCTTTACAGTCAGTATAGTAACGCACGCTGCTCTTTACAGTCAGTATAGTAACACACGCTGCACTTTACAGTCAGTATAGTAACGCACGCTGCTCTTTACAGTCAGTATAGTAACACACGCTGCACTTTACAGTCAGTATAGTAACGCACGCTGCACTTTACAGTCAGTATAGTAACACACGCTGCACTTTACAGTCAGTATAGTAACACATGCAGCACTTTACAGTCAGTATAGTAACGCACGCTGCACTTTACAGTCAGTATAGTAACACATGCTGCTCTTTACAGTCAGTATAGTAACGCACGCTGCACTTTACAGTCAGTATAGTAACGCATGCTGCACTTTACAGTCAGTATAGTAACACATGCGGCACTTCACAGTCAGTATAGTAACACATGCTGCTCTTTACAGTCAGTATAGTAACACATGCTGCACTTTACAGTCAGTATAGTAACACACGCTGCACTTTACAGTCAGTATAGTAACACATGCTGCTCTTTACAGTCAGTATAGTAACGCACGCTGCACTTTACAGTCAGTATAGTAACGCACGCGGCACTTTACAGTCAGTATAGTAACACATGCTGCTCTTTACAGTCAGTATAGTAACACATGCAGCACTTTACAGTCAGTATAGTAACACACGCTGCACTTTACAGTCAGTATAGTAACGCACGCTGCTCTTTACAGTCAGTATAGTAACGCACGCTGCTCTTTACAGTCAGTATAGTAACACATGCTGCACTTTACAGTCAGTATAGTAACACACGCTGCACTTTACAGTCAGTATAGTAACACACGCTGCACTTTACAGTCAGTATAGTAACGCACGCTGCACTTTACAGTCAGTATAGTAACGCACGCTGCTCTTTACAGTCAGTATAGTAACACATGCTGCACTTTACAGTCAGTATAGTAACACATGCTGCTCTTTACAGTCAGTATAGTAACACACGCTGCACTTTACAGTCAGTATAGTAACACACGCGGCACTTTACAGTCAGTATAGTAACACACGCTGCACTTTACAGTCAGTATAGTAACGCACGCTGCACTTTACAGTCAGTATAGTAACGCACGCTGCACTTTACAGTCAGTATAGTAACGCATGCTGCACTTTACAGTCAGTATAGTAACACATGCTGCACTTTACAGTCAGTATAGTAACACATGCTGCACTTTACAGTCAGTATAGTAACACATGCTGCTCTTTACAGTCAGTATAGTAACGCACGCGGCACTTTACAGTCAGTATAGTAACACATGCTGCTCTTTACAGTCAGTATAGTAACGCATGCTGCACTTTACAGTCAGTATAGTAACGCACGCTGCACTTTACAGTCAGTATAGTAACGCACGCTGCACTTTACAGTCAGTATAGTAACGCACGCTGCACTTTACAGTCAGTATAGTAACGCACGCTGCTCTTTACAGTCAGTATAGTAACACATGCTGCTCTTTACAGTCAGTATAGTAACACATGCGGCACTTTACAGTCAGTATAGTAACACACGCTGCACTTTACAGTCAGTATAGGAACACATGCGGCACTTTACAGTCAGTATAGTAACACATGCGGCACTTTACAGTCAGTATAGTAACACATGCGGCACTTTACAGTCAGTATAGTAACGCACGCTGCTCTTTACAGTCAGTATAGTAACGCACGCTGCACTTTACAGTCAGTATAGTAACACACGCGGCACTTTACAGTCAGTATAGTAACACATGCTGCACTTTACAGTCAGTATAGTAACACATGCTGCACTTTACAGTCAGTATAGTAACGCATGCTGCACTTTACAGTCAGTATAGTAACACACGCTGCACTTTACAGTCAGTATAGTAACGCACGCTGCACTTTACAGTCAGTATAGTAACACACGCTGCACTTTACAGTCAGTATAGTAACACATGCTGCACTTTACAGTCAGTATAGTAACACACGCTGCACTTTACAGTCAGTATAGTAACGCACGCTGCACTTTACAGTCAGTATAGTAACGCATGCTGCACTTTACAGTCAGTATAGTAACTCACGCTGCTCTTTACAGTCAGTATAGTAACACATGCTGCACTTTACAGTCAGTATAGTAACACACGCTGCACTTTACAGTCAGTATAGGAACACATGCTGCACTTTACAGTCAGTATAGGAACACATGCGGCACTTTACAGTCAGTATAGTAACGCACACTGCACTTTACAGTCAGTATAGTAACGCACGCTGCACTTTACAGTCAGTATAGTAACACATGCTGCACTTTACAGTCAGTATAGTAACACATGCTGCACTTTACAGTCAGTATAGTAACGCACGCTGCACTTTACAGTCAGTATAGTAACACATGCTGCACTTTACAGTCAGTATAGTAACACATGCAGCACTTTACAGTCAGTATAGTAACACATGCTGCACTTTACAGTCAGTATAGTAACGCACGCTGCTCTTTACAGTCAGTATAGTAACACACGCTGCACTTTACAGTCAGTATAGTAACACACGCAGCACTTTACAGTCAGTATAGTAACGCACGCTGCACTTTACAGTCAGTATAGTAACGCACGCTGCTCTTTACAGTCAGTATAGTAACGCACGCTGCACTTTACAGTCAGTATAGTAACGCATGCTGCACTTTACAGTCAGTATAGTAACACATGCGGCACTTTACAGTCAGTATAGTAACACATGCGGCACTTTACAGTCAGTATAGTAACGCACGCTGCACTTTACAGTCAGTATAGTAACTCACGCTGCTCTTTACAGTCAGTATAGTAACGCACGCTGCACTTTACAGTCAGTATAGTAACGCACGCCGCACTTTACAGTCAGTATAGTAACGCATGCGGCACTTTACAGTCAGTATAGTAACACATGCTGCTCTTTACAGTCAGTATAGTAACACATGCGGCACTTTACAGTCAGTATAGTAACGCACGCTGCACTTTACAGTCAGTATAGTAACACACGCTGCACTTTACAGTCAGCATAGTAACACGCGGCACTTTACAGTCAGTATAATAACGCACGCTGCACTTTACAGTCAGTATAGTAACGCACGCTGCACTTTACAGTCAGTATAGTAACACATGCTGCACTTTACAGTCAGTATAGTAACACATGCTGCACTTTACAGTCAGTATAGTAACACATGCTGCACTTTACAGTCAGTATAGTAACACATGCGGCACTTTACAGTCAGTATAGTAACACACGCTGCACTTTACAGTCAGTATAGGAACACATGCGGCACTTTACAGTCAGTATAGTAACACATGCGGCTCTTTACAGTCAGTATAGTAACACATGCGGCACTTTACAGTCAGTAAAGTAACACATGCTGCTCTTTACAGTCAGTATAGTAACACACGCTGCACTTTACAGTCAGTATAGTAGCACACGCGGCACTTTACAGTCAGTATAGTAACACATGCTGCACTTTACAGTCAGTATAGTAACGCACGCTGCACTTTACAGTCAGTATAGTAACGCACGCTGCACTTTACAGTCAGTATAGTAACGCATGCTGCACTTTACAGTCAGTATAGTAACACATGCTGCACTTTACAGTCAGTATAGTAACGCACGCTGCTCTTTACAGTCAGTATAGTAACACACGCTGCACTTTACAGTCAGTATAGTAACGCATGCTGCACTTTACAGTCAGTATAGTAACACATGCGGCACTTTACAGTCAGTATAGTAACACATGCGGCACTTTACAGTCAGTATAGTAACACACGCTGCTCTTTACAGTCAGTATAGTAACACATGCTGCACTTTACAGTCAGTATAGTAACACATGCGGCACTTTACAGTCAGTATAGTAACACACGCTGCTCTTTACAGTCAGTATAGTAACACATGTGGCACTTTACAGTCAGTATAGTAACACACGCTGCACTTTACAGTCAGTATAGTAACGCACGCTGCACTTTACAGTCAGTATAGTAACACACGCTGCACTTTACAGTCAGTATAGTAACTCACGCTGCTCTTTACAGTCAGTATAGTAACGCACGCTGCACTTTACAGTCAGTATAGTAACGCACGCCGCACTTTACAGTCAGTATAGTAACGCATGCGGCACTTTACAGTCAGTATAGTAACGCACGCTGCACTTTACAGTCAGTATAGTAACGCACGCTGCACTTTACAGTCAGTATAGTAACACATGCTGCACTTTACAGTCAGTATAGTAACACATGCTGCACTTTACAGTCAGTATAGTAACACATGCTGCACTTTACAGTCAGTATAGTAACACATGCTGCACTTTACAGTCAGTATAGTAACACACGCTGCACTTTACAGTCAGTATAGGAACACATGCGGCACTTTACAGTCAGTATAGTAACGCACACTGCACTTTACAGTCAGTATAGTAACGCACGCTGCACTTTACAGTCAGTATAGTAACACATGCTGCACTTTACAGTCAGTATAGTAACACATGCTGCACTTTACAGTCAGTATAGTAACACATGCGGCACTTTACAGTCAGTATAGTAACACATGCGGCACTTTACAGTCAGTATAGTAACGCACGCTGCACTTTACAGTCAGTATAGTAACTCACGCTGCTCTTTACAGTCAGTATAGTAACGCACGCTGCACTTTACAGTCAGTATAGTAACGCACGCCGCACTTTACAGTCAGTATAGTAACGCATGCGGCACTTTACAGTCAGTATAGTAACGCACGCTGCACTTTACAGTCAGTATAGTAACACACGCTGCACTTTACAGTCAGCATAGTAACACGCGGCACTTTACAGTCAGTATAGTAACGCACGCTGCACTTTACAGTCAGTATAGTAACGCACGCTGCACTTTACAGTCAGTATAGTAACACATGCTGCACTTTACAGTCAGTATAGTAACACATGCTGCACTTTACAGTCAGTATAGTAACACATGCTGCACTTTACAGTCAGTATAGTAACACATGCGGCACTTTACAGTCAGTATAGTAACACACGCTGCACTTTACAGTCAGTATAGGAACACATGCGGCACTTTACAGTCAGTATAGTAACACATGCGGCTCTTTACAGTCAGTATAGTAACACATGCGGCACTTTACAGTCAGTATAGTAACACATGCTGCTCTTTACAGTCAGTATAGTAACACACGCTGCACTTTACAGTCAGTATAGTAGCACACGCGGCACTTTACAGTCAGTATAGTAACGCACGCTGCACTTTACAGTCAGTATAGTAACACATGCAGCACTTTACAGTCAGTATAGTAACACATGCTGCACTTTACAGTCAGTATAGTAACGCACGCTGCACTTTACAGTCAGTATAGTAACGCACGCTGCACTTTACAGTCAGTATAGTAACGCATGCTGCACTTTACAGTCAGTATAGTAACACATGCTGCACTTTACAGTCAGTATAGTAACGCACGCTGCTCTTTACAGTCAGTATAGTAACGCACGCTGCACTTTACAGTCAGTATAGTAACGCATGCTGCACTTTACAGTCAGTATAGTAACACATGCGGCACTTTACAGTCAGTATAGTAACACATGCGGCACTTTACAGTCAGTATAGTAACGCACGCTGCACTTTACAGTCAGTATAGTAACTCACGCTGCTCTTTACAGTCAGTATAGTAACGCACGCTGCACTTTACAGTCAGTATAGTAACGCACGCCGCACTTTACAGTCAGTATAGTAACGCATGCGGCACTTTACAGTCAGTATAGTAACGCACGCTGCACTTTACAGTCAGTATAGTAACACACGTGGCACTTTACAGTCAGTATAGTAACACATGCTGCACTTTACAGTCAGTATAGTAACGCACGCTGCACTTTACAGTCAGTATAGTAACGCACGCTGCACTTTACAGTCAGTATAGTAACACATGCTGCACTTTACAGTCAGTATAGTAACACATGCTGCACTTTACAGTCAGTATAGTAACACATGCTGCACTTTACAGTCAGTATAGTAACACATGCTGCACTTTACAGTCAGTATAGTAACACACGCTGCACTTTACAGTCAGTATAGTAACGCACGCTGCACTTTACAGTCAGTATAGTAACGCACGCTGCACTTTACAGTCAGTATAGTAACACATGCTGCACTTTACAGTCAGTATAGTAACACATGCTGCACTTTACAGTCAGTATAGTAACGCACGCTGCACTTTACAGTCAGTATAGTAACACATGCGGCACTTTACAGTCAGTATAGTAACACACGCTGCACTTTACAGTCAGTATAGTAACGCACGCTGCACTTTACAGTCAGTATAGTAACGCACGCCGCACTTTACAGTCAGTATAGTTACACACGCGGCACTTTACAGTCAGTATAGTAACACACGCTGCACTTTACAGTCAGTATAGTAACACATGCTGCACTTTACAGTCAGTATAGTAACGCACGCTGCACTTTACAGTCAGTATAGTAACACACGCGGCACTTTACAGTCAGTATAGTAACGCACGCTGCACTTTACAGTCAGTATAGTAACACACGCTGCACTTTACAGTCAGTATAGTAACACATGCTGCTCTTTACAGTCAGTATAGTAACACACGCTGCACTTTACAGTCAGTATAGTAACACACGCTGCACTTTACAGTCAGTATAGTAACATATGCGGCACTTTACAGTCAGTATAGTAACACACGCTGCACTTTACAGTCAGTATAGTAACGCACGCTGCACTTTACAGTCAGTATAGTAACGCATGCTGCTCTTTACAGTCAGTATAGTAACACATGCGGCACTTTACAGTCAGTATAGTAACACACGCTGCACTTTACAGTCAGTATAGTAACGCACGCTGCACTTTACAGTCAGTATAGTAACGCATGCTGCACTTTACAGTCAGTATAGTAACATATGCGGCACTTTACAGTCAGTATAGTAACGCACGCGGCACTTTACAGTCAGTATAGTAACACATGCTGCTCTTTACAGTCAGTATAGTAACACATGCTGCACTTTACAGTCAGTATAGTAACGCACGCTGCTCTTTACAGTCAGTATAGTAACGCACGCTGCTCTTTACAGTCAGTATAGTAACACACGCTGCACTTTACAGTCAGTATAGTAACGCACGCTGCTCTTTACAGTCAGTATAGTAACACACGCTGCACTTTACAGTCAGTATAGTAACGCACGCTGCACTTTACAGTCAGTATAGTAACACACGCTGCACTTTACAGTCAGTATAGTAACACATGCAGCACTTTACAGTCAGTATAGTAACGCACGCTGCACTTTACAGTCAGTATAGTAACACATGCTGCTCTTTACAGTCAGTATAGTAACGCACGCTGCACTTTACAGTCAGTATAGTAACGCATGCTGCACTTTACAGTCAGTATAGTAACACATGCGGCACTTCACAGTCAGTATAGTAACACATGCTGCTCTTTACAGTCAGTATAGTAACACATGCTGCACTTTACAGTCAGTATAGTAACACACGCTGCACTTTACAGTCAGTATAGTAACACATGCTGCTCTTTACAGTCAGTATAGTAACGCACGCTGCACTTTACAGTCAGTATAGTAACGCACGCGGCACTTTACAGTCAGTATAGTAACACATGCTGCTCTTTACAGTCAGTATAGTAACACATGCAGCACTTTACAGTCAGTATAGTAACACACGCTGCACTTTACAGTCAGTATAGTAACGCACGCTGCTCTTTACAGTCAGTATAGTAACACATGCTGCACTTTACAGTCAGTATAGTAACACACGCTGCACTTTACAGTCAGTATAGTAACACACGCTGCACTTTACAGTCAGTATAGTAACGCACGCTGCACTTTACAGTCAGTATAGTAACGCACGCTGCTCTTTACAGTCAGTATAGTAACACATGCTGCTCTTTACAGTCAGTATAGTAACACATGCTGCACTTTACAGTCAGTATAGTAACACATGCTGCTCTTTACAGTCAGTATAGTAACACACGCTGCACTTTACAGTCAGTATAGTAACGCACGCTGCTCTTTACAGTCAGTATAGTAACGCACGCTGCACTTTACAGTCAGTATAGTAACACACGCGGCACTTTACAGTCAGTATAGTAACACATGCTGCACTTTACAGTCAGTATAGTAACACATGCTGCACTTTACAGTCAGTATAGTAACGCATGCTGCACTTTACAGTCAGTATAGTAACACACGCTGCACTTTACAGTCAGTATAGTAACGCACGCTGCACTTTACAGTCAGTATAGTAACACACGCTGCACTTTACAGTCAGTATAGTAACACATGCGGCACTTCACAGTCAGTATAGTAACACATGCTGCTCTTTACAGTCAGTATAGTAACACATGCTGCACTTTACAGTCAGTATAGTAACACACGCTGCACTTTACAGTCAGTATAGTAACACATGCTGCTCTTTACAGTCAGTATAGTAACGCACGCTGCACTTTACAGTCAGTATAGTAACGCACGCGGCACTTTACAGTCAGTATAGTAACACATGCTGCTCTTTACAGTCAGTATAGTAACACATGCAGCACTTTACAGTCAGTATAGTAACGCACGCTGCTCTTTACAGTCAGTATAGTAACGCACGCTGCTCTTTACAGTCAGTATAGTAACACATGCTGCACTTTACAGTCAGTATAGTAACACACGCTGCACTTTACAGTCAGTATAGTAACACACGCTGCACTTTACAGTCAGTATAGTAACGCACGCTGCACTTTACAGTCAGTATAGTAACGCACGCTGCTCTTTACAGTCAGTATAGTAACACATGCTGCTCTTTACAGTCAGTATAGTAACACATGCTGCACTTTACAGTCAGTATAGTAACACATGCTGCTCTTTACAGTCAGTATAGTAACACACGCTGCACTTTACAGTCAGTATAGTAACACACGCGGCACTTTACAGTCAGTATAGTAACACACGCTGCACTTTACAGTCAGTATAGTAACGCACGCTGCACTTTACAGTCAGTATAGTAACACATGCTGCACTTTACAGTCAGTATAGTAACGCATGCTGCACTTTACAGTCAGTATAGTAACGCACGCTGCACTTTACAGTCAGTATAGTAACGCATGCTGCACTTTACAGTCAGTATAGTAACACATGCTGCACTTTACAGTCAGTATAGTAACACATGCTGCACTTTACAGTCAGTATAGTAACACATGCTGCTCTTTACAGTCAGTATAGTAACGCACGCGGCACTTTACAGTCAGTATAGTAACACATGCTGCTCTTTACAGTCAGTATAGTAACGCATGCTGCACTTTACAGTCAGTATAGTAACGCACGCTGCACTTTACAGTCAGTATAGTAACGCACGCTGCACTTTACAGTCAGTATAGTAACGCACGCTGCACTTTACAGTCAGTATAGTAACGCACGCTGCTCTTTACAGTCAGTATAGTAACACATGCTGCTCTTTACAGTCAGTATAGTAACACATGCGGCACTTTACAGTCAGTATAGTAACACACGCTGCACTTTACAGTCAGTATAGGAACACATGCGGCACTTTACAGTCAGTATAGTAACACATGCGGCACTTTACAGTCAGTATAGTAACACATGCGGCACTTTACAGTCAGTATAGTAACGCACGCTGCTCTTTACAGTCAGTATAGTAACGCACGCTGCACTTTACAGTCAGTATAGTAACACACGCGGCACTTTACAGTCAGTATAGTAACACATGCTGCACTTTACAGTCAGTATAGTAACACATGCTGCACTTTACAGTCAGTATAGTAACGCATGCTGCACTTTACAGTCAGTATAGTAACACACGCTGCACTTTACAGTCAGTATAGTAACGCACGCTGCACTTTACAGTCAGTATAGTAACACACGCTGCACTTTACAGTCAGTATAGTAACACATGCTGCACTTTACAGTCAGTATAGTAACACACGCTGCACTTTACAGTCAGTATAGTAACGCACGCTGCACTTTACAGTCAGTATAGTAACGCATGCTGCACTTTACAGTCAGTATAGTAACACATGCTGCACTTTACAGTCAGTATAGTAACACATGCTGCACTTTACAGTCAGTATAGTAACACACGCTGCACTTTACAGTCAGTATAGTAACACATGCTGCACTTTACAGTCAGTATAGTAACACATGCTGCACTTTACAGTCAGTATAGTAACACATGCTGCACTTTACAGTCAGTATAGTAACACACGCTGCACTTTACAGTCAGTATAGGAACACATGCTGCACTTTACAGTCAGTATAGGAACACATGCGGCACTTTACAGTCAGTATAGTAACGCACACTGCACTTTACAGTCAGTATAGTAACGCACGCTGCACTTTACAGTCAGTATAGTAACACATGCTGCACTTTACAGTCAGTATAGTAACACATGCTGCACTTTACAGTCAGTATAGTAACGCACGCTGCACTTTACAGTCAGTATAGTAACACATGCTGCACTTTACAGTCAGTATAGTAACACATGCAGCACTTTACAGTCAGTATAGTAACACATGCTGCACTTTACAGTCAGTATAGTAACGCACGCTGCTCTTTACAGTCAGTATAGTAACACACGCTGCACTTTACAGTCAGTATAGTAACACACGCAGCACTTTACAGTCAGTATAGTAACGCACGCTGCACTTTACAGTCAGTATAGTAACGCACGCTGCTCTTTACAGTCAGTATAGTAACGCACGCTGCACTTTACAGTCAGTATAGTAACGCATGCTGCACTTTACAGTCAGTATAGTAACACATGCGGCACTTTACAGTCAGTATAGTAACACATGCGGCACTTTACAGTCAGTATAGTAACGCACGCTGCACTTTACAGTCAGTATAGTAACTCACGCTGCTCTTTACAGTCAGTATAGTAACGCACGCTGCACTTTACAGTCAGTATAGTAACGCACGCCGCACTTTACAGTCAGTATAGTAACGCATGCGGCACTTTACAGTCAGTATAGTAACACATGCTGCTCTTTACAGTCAGTATAGTAACACATGCGGCACTTTACAGTCAGTATAGTAACGCACGCTGCACTTTACAGTCAGTATAGTAACACACGCTGCACTTTACAGTCAGCATAGTAACACGCGGCACTTTACAGTCAGTATAATAACGCACGCTGCACTTTACAGTCAGTATAGTAACGCACGCTGCACTTTACAGTCAGTATAGTAACACATGCTGCACTTTACAGTCAGTATAGTAACACATGCTGCACTTTACAGTCAGTATAGTAACACATGCTGCACTTTACAGTCAGTATAGTAACACATGCGGCACTTTACAGTCAGTATAGTAACACACGCTGCACTTTACAGTCAGTATAGGAACACATGCGGCACTTTACAGTCAGTATAGTAACACATGCGGCTCTTTACAGTCAGTATAGTAACACATGCGGCACTTTACAGTCAGTAAAGTAACACATGCTGCTCTTTACAGTCAGTATAGTAACACACGCTGCACTTTACAGTCAGTATAGTAGCACACGCGGCACTTTACAGTCAGTATAGTAACACATGCTGCACTTTACAGTCAGTATAGTAACGCACGCTGCACTTTACAGTCAGTATAGTAACGCACGCTGCACTTTACAGTCAGTATAGTAACGCATGCTGCACTTTACAGTCAGTATAGTAACACATGCTGCACTTTACAGTCAGTATAGTAACGCACGCTGCTCTTTACAGTCAGTATAGTAACACACGCTGCACTTTACAGTCAGTATAGTAACGCATGCTGCACTTTACAGTCAGTATAGTAACACATGCGGCACTTTACAGTCAGTATAGTAACACATGCGGCACTTTACAGTCAGTATAGTAACACACGCTGCTCTTTACAGTCAGTATAGTAACACATGCTGCACTTTACAGTCAGTATAGTAACACATGCGGCACTTTACAGTCAGTATAGTAACACACGCTGCTCTTTACAGTCAGTATAGTAACACATGTGGCACTTTACAGTCAGTATAGTAACACACGCTGCACTTTACAGTCAGTATAGTAACGCACGCTGCACTTTACAGTCAGTATAGTAACTCACGCTGCTCTTTACAGTCAGTATAGTAACGCACGCTGCACTTTACAGTCAGTATAGTAACGCACGCCGCACTTTACAGTCAGTATAGTAACGCATGCGGCACTTTACAGTCAGTATAGTAACGCACGCTGCACTTTACAGTCAGTATAGTAACGCACGCTGCACTTTACAGTCAGTATAGTAACACATGCTGCACTTTACAGTCAGTATAGTAACACATGCTGCACTTTACAGTCAGTATAGTAACACATGCTGCACTTTACAGTCAGTATAGTAACACATGCTGCACTTTACAGTCAGTATAGTAACACACGCTGCACTTTACAGTCAGTATAGGAACACATGCGGCACTTTACAGTCAGTATAGTAACGCACACTGCACTTTACAGTCAGTATAGTAACGCACGCTGCACTTTACAGTCAGTATAGTAACACATGCTGCACTTTACAGTCAGTATAGTAACACATGCTGCACTTTACAGTCAGTATAGTAACACATGCGGCACTTTACAGTCAGTATAGTAACACATGCGGCACTTTACAGTCAGTATAGTAACGCACGCTGCACTTTACAGTCAGTATAGTAACTCACGCTGCTCTTTACAGTCAGTATAGTAACGCACGCTGCACTTTACAGTCAGTATAGTAACGCACGCCGCACTTTACAGTCAGTATAGTAACGCATGCGGCACTTTACAGTCAGTATAGTAACGCACGCTGCACTTTACAGTCAGTATAGTAACACACGCTGCACTTTACAGTCAGCATAGTAACACGCGGCACTTTACAGTCAGTATAGTAACGCACGCTGCACTTTACAGTCAGTATAGTAACGCACGCTGCACTTTACAGTCAGTATAGTAACACATGCTGCACTTTACAGTCAGTATAGTAACACATGCTGCACTTTACAGTCAGTATAGTAACACATGCTGCACTTTACAGTCAGTATAGTAACACATGCGGCACTTTACAGTCAGTATAGTAACACACGCTGCACTTTACAGTCAGTATAGGAACACATGCGGCACTTTACAGTCAGTATAGTAACACATGCGGCTCTTTACAGTCAGTATAGTAACACATGCTTCTCTTTACAGTCAGTATAGTAACACATGCGGCACTTTACAGTCAGTATAGTAACACATGCTGCTCTTTACAGTCAGTATAGTAACACACGCTGCACTTTACAGTCAGTATAGTAGCACACGCGGCACTTTACAGTCAGTATAGTAACGCACGCTGCACTTTACAGTCAGTATAGTAACACATGCAGCACTTTACAGTCAGTATAGTAACACATGCTGCACTTTACAGTCAGTATAGTAACGCACGCTGCACTTTACAGTCAGTATAGTAACGCACGCTGCACTTTACAGTCAGTATAGTAACGCACGCTGCACTTTACAGTCAGTATAGTAACACATGCTGCACTTTACAGTCAGTATAGTAACGCACGCTGCTCTTTACAGTCAGTATAGTAACGCACGCTGCACTTTACAGTCAGTATAGTAACGCATGCTGCACTTTACAGTCAGTATAGTAACACATGCGGCACTTTACAGTCAGTATAGTAACACATGCGGCACTTTACAGTCAGTATAGTAACGCACGCTGCACTTTACAGTCAGTATAGTAACTCACGCTGCTCTTTACAGTCAGTATAGTAACGCACGCTGCACTTTACAGTCAGTATAGTAACGCACGCCGCACTTTACAGTCAGTATAGTAACGCATGCGGCACTTTACAGTCAGTATAGTAACGCACGCTGCACTTTACAGTCAGTATAGTAACACACGTGGCACTTTACAGTCAGTATAGTAACACATGCTGCACTTTACAGTCAGTATAGTAACGCACGCTGCACTTTACAGTCAGTATAGTAACGCACGCTGCACTTTACAGTCAGTATAGTAACACATGCTGCACTTTACAGTCAGTATAGTAACACATGCTGCACTTTACAGTCAGTATAGTAACACATGCTGCACTTTACAGTCAGTATAGTAACACATGCTGCACTTTACAGTCAGTATAGTAACACACGCTGCACTTTACAGTCAGTATAGTAACGCATGCTGCACTTTACAGTCAGTATAGTAACACACGCTGCACTTTACAGTCAGTATAGTAACGCACGCTGCACTTTACAGTCAGTATAGTAACACACGCTGCACTTTACAGTCAGTATAGTAACACATGCTGCACTTTACAGTCAGTATAGTAACACACGCTGCACTTTACAGTCAGTATAGTAACGCACGCTGCACTTTACAGTCAGTATAGTAACGCATGCTGCACTTTACAGTCAGTATAGTAACACATGCTGCACTTTACAGTCAGTATAGTAACACATGCTGCACTTTACAGTCAGTATAGTAACACACGCTGCACTTTACAGTCAGTATAGTAACACATGCTGCACTTTACAGTCAGTATAGTAACACATGCTGCACTTTACAGTCAGTATAGTAACACATGCTGCACTTTACAGTCAGTATAGTAACACACGCTGCACTTTACAGTCAGTATAGGAACACATGCTGCACTTTACAGTCAGTATAGGAACACATGCGGCACTTTACAGTCAGTATAGTAACGCACACTGCACTTTACAGTCAGTATAGTAACGCACGCTGCACTTTACAGTCAGTATAGTAACACATGCTGCACTTTACAGTCAGTATAGTAACACATGCTGCACTTTACAGTCAGTATAGTAACGCACGCTGCACTTTACAGTCAGTATAGTAACACATGCTGCACTTTACAGTCAGTATAGTAACACATGCAGCACTTTACAGTCAGTATAGTAACACATGCTGCACTTTACAGTCAGTATAGTAACGCACGCTGCTCTTTACAGTCAGTATAGTAACACACGCTGCACTTTACAGTCAGTATAGTAACACACGCAGCACTTTACAGTCAGTATAGTAACGCACGCTGCACTTTACAGTCAGTATAGTAACGCACGCTGCTCTTTACAGTCAGTATAGTAACGCACGCTGCACTTTACAGTCAGTATAGTAACGCATGCTGCACTTTACAGTCAGTATAGTAACACATGCGGCACTTTACAGTCAGTATAGTAACACATGCGGCACTTTACAGTCAGTATAGTAACGCACGCTGCACTTTACAGTCAGTATAGTAACTCACGCTGCTCTTTACAGTCAGTATAGTAACGCACGCTGCACTTTACAGTCAGTATAGTAACGCATGCGGCACTTTACAGTCAGTATAGTAACACATGCTGCTCTTTACAGTCAGTATAGTAACACATGCGGCACTTTACAGTCAGTATAGTAACACATGCGGCACTTTACAGTCAGTATAGTAACGCACGCTGCACTTTACAGTCAGTATAGTAACACACGCTGCACTTTACAGTCAGCATAGTAACACGCGGCACTTTACAGTCAGTATAATAACGCACGCTGCACTTTACAGTCAGTATAGTAACGCACGCTGCACTTTACAGTCAGTATAGTAACACATGCTGCACTTTACAGTCAGTATAGTAACACATGCTGCACTTTACAGTCAGTATAGTAACACATGCTGCACTTTACAGTCAGTATAGTAACACATGCGGCACTTTACAGTCAGTATAGTAACACACGCTGCACTTTACAGTCAGTATAGGAACACATGCGGCACTTTACAGTCAGTATAGTAACACATGCGGCTCTTTACAGTCAGTATAGTAACACATGCGGCACTTTACAGTCAGTAAAGTAACACATGCTGCTCTTTACAGTCAGTATAGTAACACACGCTGCACTTTACAGTCAGTATAGTAGCACACGCGGCACTTTACAGTCAGTATAGTAACACATGCTGCACTTTACAGTCAGTATAGTAACGCACGCTGCACTTTACAGTCAGTATAGTAACGCACGCTGCACTTTACAGTCAGTATAGTAACGCATGCTGCACTTTACAGTCAGTATAGTAACACATGCTGCACTTTACAGTCAGTATAGTAACGCACGCTGCTCTTTACAGTCAGTATAGTAACACACGCTGCACTTTACAGTCAGTATAGTAACGCATGCTGCACTTTACAGTCAGTATAGTAACACATGCGGCACTTTACAGTCAGTATAGTAACACATGCGGCACTTTACAGTCAGTATAGTAACACACGCTGCTCTTTACAGTCAGTATAGTAACACATGCTGCACTTTACAGTCAGTATAGTAACACATGCGGCACTTTACAGTCAGTATAGTAACACACGCTGCTCTTTACAGTCAGTATAGTAACACATGTGGCACTTTACAGTCAGTATAGTAACACACGCTGCACTTTACAGTCAGTATAGTAACGCACGCTGCACTTTACAGTCAGTATAGTAACTCACGCTGCTCTTTACAGTCAGTATAGTAACGCACGCTGCACTTTACAGTCAGTATAGTAACGCACGCCGCACTTTACAGTCAGTATAGTAACGCATGCGGCACTTTACAGTCAGTATAGTAACGCACGCTGCACTTTACAGTCAGTATAGTAACACACGTGGCACTTTACAGTCAGTATAGTAACACATGCTGCACTTTACAGTCAGTATAGTAACGCACGCTGCACTTTACAGTCAGTATAGTAACGCACGCTGCACTTTACAGTCAGTATAGTAACACATGCTGCACTTTACAGTCAGTATAGTAACACATGCTGCACTTTACAGTCAGTATAGTAACACATGCTGCACTTTACAGTCAGTATAGTAACACATGCTGCACTTTACAGTCAGTATAGTAACACACGCTGCACTTTACAGTCAGTATAGGAACACATGCGGCACTTTACAGTCAGTATAGTAACGCACACTGCACTTTACAGTCAGTATAGTAACGCACGCTGCACTTTACAGTCAGTATAGTAACACATGCTGCACTTTACAGTCAGTATAGTAACACATGCTGCACTTTACAGTCAGTATAGTAACACATGCGGCACTTTACAGTCAGTATAGTAACACATGCGGCACTTTACAGTCAGTATAGTAACGCACGCTGCACTTTACAGTCAGTATAGTAACTCACGCTGCTCTTTACAGTCAGTATAGTAACGCACGCTGCACTTTACAGTCAGTATAGTAACGCACGCCGCACTTTACAGTCAGTATAGTAACGCATGCGGCACTTTACAGTCAGTATAGTAACGCACGCTGCACTTTACAGTCAGTATAGTAACACACGCTGCACTTTACAGTCAGCATAGTAACACGCGGCACTTTACAGTCAGTATAGTAACGCACGCTGCACTTTACAGTCAGTATAGTAACGCACGCTGCACTTTACAGTCAGTATAGTAACACATGCTGCACTTTACAGTCAGTATAGTAACACATGCTGCACTTTACAGTCAGTATAGTAACACATGCGGCACTTTACAGTCAGTATAGTAACACACGCTGCACTTTACAGTCAGTATAGGAACACATGCGGCACTTTACAGTCAGTATAGTAACACATGCGGCTCTTTACAGTCAGTATAGTAACACATGCGGCACTTTACAGTCAGTATAGTAACACATGCTGCTCTTTACAGTCAGTATAGTAACACACGCTGCACTTTACAGTCAGTATAGTAGCACACGCGGCACTTTACAGTCAGTATAGTAACGCACGCTGCACTTTACAGTCAGTATAGTAACGCACGCTGCTCTTTACAGTCAGTATAGTAACACATGCAGCACTTTACAGTCAGTATAGTAACACATGCTGCACTTTACAGTCAGTATAGTAACGCACGCTGCACTTTACAGTCAGTATAGTAACGCACGCTGCACTTTACAGTCAGTATAGTAACGCATGCTGCACTTTACAGTCAGTATAGTAACACATGCTGCACTTTACAGTCAGTATAGTAACGCACGCTGCTCTTTACAGTCAGTATAGTAACGCACGCTGCACTTTACAGTCAGTATAGTAACGCATGCTGCACTTTACAGTCAGTATAGTAACACATGCGGCACTTTACAGTCAGTATAGTAACACATGCGGCACTTTACAGTCAGTATAGTAACGCACGCTGCACTTTACAGTCAGTATAGTAACTCACGCTGCTCTTTACAGTCAGTATAGTAACGCACGCTGCACTTTACAGTCAGTATAGTAACGCACGCCGCACTTTACAGTCAGTATAGTAACGCATGCGGCACTTTACAGTCAGTATAGTAACGCACGCTGCACTTTACAGTCAGTATAGTAACACACGTGGCACTTTACAGTCAGTATAGTAACACATGCTGCACTTTACAGTCAGTATAGTAACGCACGCTGCACTTTACAGTCAGTATAGTAACGCACGCTGCACTTTACAGTCAGTATAGTAACACATGCTGCACTTTACAGTCAGTATAGTAACACATGCTGCACTTTACAGTCAGTATAGTAACACATGCTGCACTTTACAGTCAGTATAGTAACACATGCTGCACTTTACAGTCAGTATAGTAACACACTCTGCACTTTACAGTCAGTATAGTAACGCACGCTGCACTTTACAGTCAGTATAGTAACGCACGCTGCACTTTACAGTCAGTATAGTAACACATGCTGCACTTTACAGTCAGTATAGTAACACATGCTGCACTTTACAGTCAGTATAGTAACGCACGCTGCACTTTACAGTCAGTATAGTAACACATGCGGCACTTTACAGTCAGTATAGTAACACACGCTGCACTTTACAGTCAGTATAGTAACGCACGCTGCACTTTACAGTCAGTATAGTAACGCACGCCGCACTTTACAGTCAGTATAGTAACGCATGCGGCACTTTACAGTCAGTATAGTAACGCACGCTGCACTTTACAGTCAGTATAGTAACACACGCTGCACTTTACAGTCAGCATAGTAACACACGCGGCACTTTACAGTCAGTATAGTAACGCACGCTGCACTTTACAGTCAGTATAGTAACGCACGCTGCACTTTACAGTCAGTATAGTAACACATGCTGCACTTTACAGTCAGTATAGTAACACATGCTGCACTTTACAGTCAGTATAGTAACACATGCTGCACTTTACAGTCAGTATAGTAACACATGCTGCACTTTACAGTCAGTATAGTAACACACGCTGCACTTTACAGTCAGTATAGGAACACATGCGGCACTTTACAGTCAGTATAGTAACGCACACTGCACTTTACAGTCAGTATAGTAACGCACGCTGCTCTTTACAGTCAGTATAGTAACGCACGCTGCACTTTACAGTCAGTATAGTAACGCATGCTGCACTTTACAGTCAGTATAGTAACGCACGCTGCACTTTACAGTCAGTATAGTAACTCACGCTGCTCTTTACAGTCAGTATAGTAACGTACGCTGCACTTTACAGTCAGTATAGTAACGCACGCCGCACTTTACAGTCAGTATAGTAACGCATGCGGCACTTTACAGTCAGTATAGTAACGCACGCTGCACTTTACAGTCAGTATAGTAACACACGCTGCACTTTACAGTCAGTATAGTAACACACGCGGCACTTTACAATCAGTATAGTAACGCACGCTGCACTTTACAGTCAGTATAGTAACGCACGCTGCACTTTACAGTCAGTATAGTAACACACGCTGCACTTTACAGTCAGTATAGTAACGCACGCTGCACTTTACAGTCAGTATAGTAACGCATGCTGCACTTTACAGTCAGTATAGTAACACATGCTGCACTTTACAGTCAGTATAGTAACACATGCTGCACTTTACAGTCAGTATAGTAACACATGCTGCACTTTACAGTCAGTATAGTAACACACGCTGCTCTTTACAGTCAGTATAGTAACACATGCTGCTCTTTACAGTCAGTATAGTAACACACGCTGCTCTTTACAGTCAGTATAGTAACACATGCTGCTCTTTACAGTCAGTATAGTAACACACGCTGCACTTTACAGTCAGTATAGTAACACACGCTGCTCTTTACAGTCAGTATAGTAACACATGCTGCACTTTACAGTCAGTATAGTAACACATGCTGCTCTTTACAGTCAGTATAGTAACACACGCTGCTCTTTACAGTCAGTATAGTAACACATGCTGCACTTTACAGTCAGTATAGTAACGCACGCTGCACTTTACAGTCAGTATAGTAACACACGCTGCTCTTTACAGTCAGTATAGTAACACACGCTGCACTTTACAGTCAGTATAGTAACGCACGCTGCACTTTACAGTCAGTATAGTAATACATGCTGCACTTTACAGTCAGTATAGTAACACATGCTGCACTTTACAGTCAGTATAGTAACGCACGCTGCACTTTACAGTCAGTATAGTAACGCACGCTGCACTTTACAGTCAGTATAGTAACACATGCGGCACTTTACAGTCAGTATAGTAACGCACGCTGCACTTTACAGTCAGTATAGTAACACACGCTGCACTTTACAGTCAGTATAGTAACACATGCAGCACTTTACAGTCAGTATAGTAACGCACGCTGCACTTTACAGTCAGTATAGTAACACATGCTGCACTTTACAGTCAGTATAGTAACACATGCTGCACTTTACAGTCAGTATAGTAACACATGCTGCACTTTACAGTCAGTATAGTAACACATGCGGCACTTTACAGTCAGTATAGTAACACACGCTGCACTTTACAGTCAGTATAGGAACACATGCGGCACTTTACAGTCAGTATAGTAACACATGCGGCTCTTTACAGTCAGTATAGTAACACATGCGGCACTTTACAGTCAGTATAGTAACACATGCTGCACTTTACAGTCAGTATAGTAACACATGCTGCACTTTACAGTCAGTATAGTAACACACGCTGCACTTTACAGTCAGTATAGGAACACATGCGGCACTTTACAGTCAGTATAGTAACGCACACTGCACTTTACAGTCAGTATAGTAACGCACTCTGCTCTTTACAGTCAGTATAGTAACGCACGCTGCACTTTACAGTCAGTATAGTAACGCATGCTGCACTTTACAGTCAGTATAGTAACGCACGCTGCACTTTACAGTCAGTATAGTAACTCACGCTGCTCTTTACAGTCAGTATAGTAACGTACGCTGCACTTTACAGTCAGTATAGTAACGCACGCCGCACTTTACAGTCAGTATAGTAACGCATGCGGCACTTTACAGTCAGTATAGTAACGCACGCTGCACTTTACAGTCAGTATAGTAACACACGCTGCACTTTACAGTCAGTATAGTAACACACGCGGCACTTTACAATCAGTATAGTAACGCACGCTGCACTTTACAGTCAGTATAGTAACGCACGCTGCACTTTACAGTCAGTATAGTAACACACGCTGCACTTTACAGTCAGTATAGTAACGCACGCTGCACTTTACAGTCAGTATAGTAACGCATGCTGCACTTTACAGTCAGTATAGTAACACATGCTGCACTTTACAGTCAGTATAGTAACACATGCTGCACTTTACAGTCAGTATAGTAACACATGCTGCACTTTACAGTCAGTATAGTAACACACGCTGCACTTTACAGTCAGTATAGGAACACACGCGGCACTTTACAGTCAGTATAGTAACGCACGCTGCACTTTACAGTCAGTATAGTAACACACGCTGCACTTTACAGTCAGTATAGTAACACACGCTGCTCTTTACAGTCAGTATAGTAACACATGCTGCACTTTACAGTCAGTATAGTAACACATGCTGCACTTTACAGTCAGTATAGTAACGCACGCTGCACTTTACAGTCAGTATAGTAACACACGCTGCACTTTACAGTCAGTATAGTAATACATGCTGCACTTTACAGTCAGTATAGGAACACATGCGGCACTTTACAGTCAGTATAGTAACGCACACTGCACTTTACAGTCAGTATAGTAACGCACGCTGCACTTTACAGTCAGTATAGTAACACATGCTGCACTTTACAGTCAGTATAGTAACACATGCTGCACTTTACAGTCAGTATAGTAACGCACGCTGCACTTTACAGTCAGTATAGTAACACATGCGGCACTTTACAGTCAGTATAGTAACACACGCTGCACTTTACAGTCAGTATAGTAATACATGCTGCACTTTACAGTCAGTATAGTAACACATGCTGCACTTTACAGTCAGTATAGTAACGCACGCTGCACTTTACAGTCAGTATAGTAACGCACGCTGCACTTTACAGTCAGTATAGTAACACATGCTGCTCTTTACAGTCAGTATAGTAACACACGCTGCACTTTACAGTCAGTATAGTAACGCACGCTGCACTTTACAGTCAGTATAGTAACACATGCTGCACTTTACAGTCAGTATAGTAACACATGCAGCACTTTACAGTCAGTATAGTAACACATGCTGCACTTTACAGTCAGTATAGTAACGCACGCTGCTCTTTACAGTCAGTATAGTAACACATGCGGCACTTTACAGTCAGTATAGTAACGCACGCTGCACTTTACAGTCAGTATAGTAACTCACGCTGCTCTTTACAGTCAGTATAGTAACGCACGCTGCACTTTACAGTCAGTATAGTAACGCACGCCGCACTTTACAGTCAGTATAGTAACGCACGCGGCACTTTACAGTCAGTATAGTAACGCACGCTGCACTTTACAGTCAGTATAGTAACACACGCTGCACTTTACAGTCAGCATAGTAACACACGCGGCACTTTACAGTCAGTATAGTAACGCACGCTGCACTTTACAGTCAGTATAGTAACGCACACTGCACTTTACAGTCAGTATAGTAACACATGCTGCACTTTACAGTCAGTATAGTAACACATGCTGCACTTTACAGTCAGTATAGTAACACATGCTGCACTTTACAGTCAGTATAGTAACACATGCGGCACTTTACAGTCAGTATAGTAACGCACGCTGCACTTTACAGTCAGTATAGTAACGCACACTGCACTTTACAGTCAGTATAGTAACACATGCTGCACTTTACAGTCAGTATAGTAACACATGCTGCACTTTACAGTCAGTATAGTAACACATGCTGCACTTTACAGTCAGTATAGTAACACACGCGGCACTTTACAGTCAGTATAGTAACGCACGCTGCACTTTACAGTCAGTATAGTAACGCACACTGCACTTTACAGTCAGTATAGTAACACATGCTGCACTTTACAGTCAGTATAGTAACACATGCTGCACTTTACAGTCAGTATAGTAACACACGCTGCACTTTACAGTCAGTATAGGAACACATGCGGCACTTTACAGTCAGTATAGTAACACATGCGGCTCTTTACAGTCAGTATAGTAACACATGCGGCACTTTACAGTCAGTATAGTAACACATGCTGCACTTTACAGTCAGTATAGTAACACATGCTGCTCTTTACAGTCAGTATAGTAACACACGCTGCACTTTACAGTCAGTATAGTAGCACACGCGGCACTTTACAGTCAGTATAGTAACACATGCTGCACTTTACAGTCAGTATAGTAACGCACGCTGCACTTTACAGTCAGTATAGTAACGCACGCTGCACTTTACAGTCAGTATAGTAACGCATGCTGCACTTTACAGTCAGTATAGTAACACATGCTGCACTTTACAGTCAGGACCACTGGTTTCAGGAGGGACACATGAAAGGAGTTGGGGATTCTGAGGGTAGGAGGCAGCCGCAGTTTATAGGAGACAGGGTTAATCTGTTGCCGAATCTCAAAAGGACCGAGAAACCTGGGAGCAAACTTGTATGAAGGCACCCTCAAACGAATGTTCCATGAGGACAACCAGACTTTGGTACCTGGAAGATACTGCGGCGGCTCTCTTCTTGCATCCGCTTTTCGCTTCATGCCCGGATCTGTTGCCAAATTTACAGGAAGTCCCCAAATGCAGAGTCAGCAGCGAGTACCTGAGAAGTAGTAGACACTGGAAGAGGGACTCTAGGATGTTGACCGTATACAATGTAAAACGGAGTGGAAGTGGTGGACTCGCTTGTGTGGTTGTTGTACGAGAACTCGGCCCATGGAAGAAGCTGTACCCAGTTATCATGCTGTAAGGAAATGAAGTGACGGAGATAATTCTCCATGATCTGGTTGATCCTCTCGACTTGCCCATTGGACCGGGGGTGATAGGCTGTGGAAAAGTCCAATATCACATCCAGGAGTTTACAGAGAGCCCAGATCCTCGAGGTAAACTGAAACCCCCGATTGGACACAATGTGAATGGCAAGCCATGCAAGCGGTAGATGTGCTGGATGAAGAGATTCGCCATTCGGGGAACAGAAGGTAGGCCGGTCAGCGGGATAAATTGTGCCATCTTCGAGAACCGGTCCACCACCACCCAGACAGTGTTGCATCCTGCTGAGGGAGGAAGGTCAGTGACAAAGTCCATCACAATGTGCTGCAAGGTGGCATTGGGTATAGGCACAGGTTGATGGAGGCCGGCAGGCTTGGAGTTAGTAACCTTGTTAGAAGCACACACCGTGCAAGAAGAGACAAAGTCCACAACATCCTTGGGCAGCGTGGGCCACCAAAAGTGACGAGCAATCAGGTCTCGGGTTTTACGAACACCAGGGTGCCCAGCCAGTTTAGAACTGTGTCCCCATCGGAGAATTCTTCTCCTGCCTGCTAATCGAACAAAAGTCCTCCCCGGAGGGATGTCTCTAACCTGCAAAGGATTGGCAGTGATAATGCAGGACGGGTCTATGATAGTTTGAAGAGACTCCACCGTGTTATTCGTTTCAAATGACCTGGACAGGGCATCGGCCCTCACATTCTTGTCAGTGGGACGGTAGTGGAGCACAAATTGTAAACGGGTGAAGAACAGCGGCCACCTGGCTTGACAGGGATTTAGTCGTTGAGCGGACTGAAGGTAGGTGAGGTTCATGTGGTCGTGTAGATTAGGATGGGGTGAGCTGCGCCCTCCAGCAGATGTCTCCACTTCTCCAGAGCCAATTTGATGGCCAGTAGATTCTGATCCCCAGCAGAGTAAATGCGCTCTGCAGAAGAAAAAAGTCTTGAGTAGTAGCCACATACTACTGCCTTTCCTTTGGGGCTCCTCTAGAACAGAAGTGCGCCTGCACCAACATAAGAGGCGTCCACCTCCAAAGAAAACTGTATATATACGTCAGGATGATAGAGGATCGAGGCAGAAGTAAAGGCTTTTTTGAGACTAAAAAATGTGGACTCTGCCTCTGGGGTCCACACCTTGGCGTTCACACCGTTCTTGGTAAGGCTGGAAATAGGAGATGTCAGTGATGAGACGTTTGGGATAAACTGCCGGTAGAAATTGGCAAATCCCAGGAAACGCTGTATGGACCTCAGACCTTGAGGACGTGGCCACTCCAGGACAGCTCTCACTTTCTCAGGATCCATCTTGAGACCTTGATCCGATATGATGTAGCCCAGGAAGTGCAGAGAACTCCTCTCAAAGACGCACTTCTCCAGCTTGGCTATAAATGATTCTCCCTTAATCGTAGTAGAACTTGACGGACATGCCTCCGATGAGTCGTCGGATCTGGGGAGAAAATCAAAATATCATCGAGATAAACAACAACACAGATATAGAGGAGATCTCGGAAGATATCATTAACGAGTTCCTGAAACACTGCAGGAGCGTTACACAGTCCGAAGGGCATCACTACGTATTCATAGTGCCCGTCACGGGTGTTAAATGCCGTCTTCCATTCGTCACCCTGGTGGACCGGAGCGGAAGTGAGATGGGGACCAGCACTCACAGATCCATGGCTGTGGGCGTCAGGAGGTGAGTGGAACCGACGGCCCGCGGCCATAGATGCTACATGTGAGTAAACTCGCTAATATACATTCCCGTCCCCCTTGGTGCTGTTTCTGAGATTTTCATAGATTTGTATAGCGCTGATGAGGAACCGGAAGTCTAGTTGTACAGTCTTCTTTGGTGACGACACGACTCTTCGTCATGTGATCGGCCCCGCTGTACTCTATGTACTCGCTGTACTACTGCTCCTGCAGTATACGGAGCACAGCGCCGCTCTCTGAGAGGTTCCTCTGAGAGGTTCCTGTTGTTTTTCCTTTGCTTTATCCAATGCTAAAAACTAATAATGATTTTTTTTTTTTTATAAATGCAAGCCCCTCAGTTGGAGTCACTGGGACCCAACACTAGAATTTCATCTGATTTGACAGATTATGGCACAATTTTCTATGGGGAACTTATGGTGGTTATTTTGATATTCCCATGCTGTTTTCTGACACAGACCACCAACCTAAACATTGCTACAGACAAATCCACCTCTTCATGGTAAAGGTATTCTCTAATGCCAGTGCTGTCTTACAGCAGGATAATGCCCCCGCCACACTGCAAAAATCGTTCAGGACTGATGTGAGGAACATGACAAAGAGTTCAAGGTGTTGACCTGGCCTCCATATTCTTAATTCAATCGATCATCTATGAGATGTGCTGGAAAAACAAATCCAATCCATGGAGACCCCTACTCACAATTTACAGGACTTAACCCCTTAATGACGAAGCCTAGGTTGGGCCTTAAAGGAACAGTGTCACCAAAAAAAAAATTTCTAACATCAGTTTGATTTTAGTCTTTTATTAAAAACTTTTATATTTATTTGTGTGTTTGTGTTTCACTTTTTTTTTATTTTTACACTTTTTCTTCCCTATGGGGGCTGCCATTTTTTACTCCATTTCTGTATGTGCCGATTAACGACACATACAGACATGTAATATACGGCAGCTCCAGTCCCATAGGGACTGCGAACGGGGCCCGTTCGCAGTCACTATGGTGTACGCCGTCTGTGTGAACGGCGCATGCGCCGCTCCCACACAGTCCAAGTTGAAATGCGCGCCGTCCGGCGCCATTTTACTGTGGACCGGAAGTCGCGGCCGGACAGTAAGATTACTAGTTCCGGTCGCGGCTTCCGGACTTGTGCACATGGAGCAGCGGCAGCAGACGGAGAGGACGGACCGGAGGGAGCGGCGGCGACTGGAGCAGGTAAGTGATTTCTGTGTATGTACGTGTTTTAGTGTGTGTTTACTACTGTATGTAAACCTACTACACTGTGTGTTAGCGCAAAAAATGGTGACACACAGTGTAGGAGGTTAGACCGTTCAAACCCCTCATTTCTCCCGGCACTAGCCAGGATAAAGGGGGGGGGGATTCTGAGAGCTCACTAGAGCGAGTGAGTTTTTCCCAATTTTGCAGCAAAAAGCAATGTGGTTGCTTTACCACATGCAATGCTGCAATTTTGGGAATGGCTCCATTTAGTGACCAGCAATGGGAAATATTATAAATTAGAATCTAATTTATAATATTTCCTGACTCGTGAAAAAAATAAAAAAAATTAGAACAATGTTTAATCACCTATGCACTAATTGTTTATCTAAAAAAAAAAAATACATGTTTTGCTGGCAACACATTCCCTTTAAGGCTCAGAGCCCATTTGTCTAATCTGACATGTGTCACTTTATGTGGTAATAACTTTGGAATGCCTTTATTTATCCAAGTGATTCTGAGACTGTTTTCTGGTGACACATTGAACTTTATGTTAGTGGTAAAATTTGGTTGATACATTCAGTGAAAAACAGAAAAAATTACAGAAAATGTGGTGTAAGGCAGATGGTTATACCACACAAAATAGTTATTAATTAACAATTTGTTTTTTTAAATAAAGGACTTAATATTGAAAAAAGGTTTTTTATACAACTGTTTTTTTTTTGTCTATCTAGGTGACTTGAAGTCAGGAATCCCTGATCGCTATTCTAATACACTGCACTACATGCGTAGTGCAGTGTAAAAGTGCTGTCAGTTACTCACTGACAGCAAACCTAAGGCAGGACAAACTAGGCTTCCGTAGATGACAAACCCGGAGGCCATTGTTAGGCCTCCTGTTGCCATAACATGATGGAATAGAACGTCAAGGAGCAGGAAGGGGTTAAAGGATCTGCTAACGTCTTGGTGCCAGATACCACAGGACACTTTTAAAGATCTTCTGAAATCCATGTCCCAACGGGTCAGAGCTATTATGGCAGCACGAGGAGGACTACACAAGGCAGGTGGTTTTAATGTTATGTCTGGATGGTGTATATGTTAGTAATTCATTTCTATTCATTTGTACATTGATGGAAATTAGGGTATGTTCACACGCAAACTCAAAAATATCTGAAAATACAGAGCTGTTTTCAAGGTTTTCAGCGTTTATTTACGGCCGTTTTTGGAGCTGTTTTCAATATTGTCTAGGAAAAACGGCTCCAAAAGTGGCCCAAGAAGTGACTTGCACTTCTTTTGTGAACATACCCTAAAAAAAGAGTAATTTTTCTGTGCTTTTTATTTTTACAATATATATCAATCACCCTAAATATTGTAATCTTGGGGCCTACATTGCTCCTATGTAAACATGGGAACGCCACCATTCTCACCAGTTTTAAGGCGTAATGTAAGTCTTAGGCCAAAATGTAGTAGTAGTCGAAACGCCAATCCAACCGAGATGGAATATGAAATATCCAAGATAGAAGGGAGTCCCAGGCATAAAATAAGATAAGATAACTTTATTAATCCCCGAAGGGAAATTCCAGTATCACATAAATGGATTCTGGGAAACGGCATCAGGGATCTTTTATTATTAGGTCTCTGTGCAGATTGAGATTCTGGCGTCCAAGGTGAAGATGATGAAGAAGACTAGGTGGTACTGTAGACAAAACAAAAAATAATCAGACCAGACGATAATCACTCAGCAATATACTGGTGCCGAAGCTCCAGCCATGATTTCACAAAAATACTATAGATGTCAGTGATCATACCTGTACTGCTGGTGTTTCTTCTGTACCACAGCTGTTGGTACTTATCTCCTCCTCTTTCTTTGAAAGGCATGGACGCGGCACAAGGGACAGCATGGATTTGTCGGGATCCAATGTGCAATACAAGGCAGATGGAATATGTGAGAACATGGCAGAACGGTGACTTGCTCTCCAATCTCATAGTCCTCTAGGCATATAGTGCAGGACTGGATGTCTTCGTTTTCAGTAAAGGTTCGAGATGGGAGTCTATCAATCTGCCTGCCTCTCCTGCCTCGCCGACGTTGTCTTCTCTGCACAGGTCTGCTGTCTGTGGTCTCTGTTGTCGACTGTTGGTTGGGAAGCAGCTGACTGGTGCTTGGTGTTGGCTCCACCAGCCTGTTAGATGTTTGCTGAGGAGATCTGCTTCCTTCTCTGGACGGCTGCAGGTTTGGTAGCGGCTCACTGGTGCTGGGGTCTTGTGTTGGTTCCTCCAGCCTTTCGGATCTCTCCTGAGTAGTTGATGGAGTAGACGCAGGCTGGGATTCTCCAGGAATTCTGAGCTCGGTCTCACTATTAATACGACGGCCACTTGTCGTTTCAGACTGTTCTATTGGCTCAGGTCGTAATGGGGACCGGCTTCTGTCCGCTCCTTCTTGCTGCAACCTACGGCGCGGTGGAACTTGACCACGTCTTCGTCTCCTGTCGGGGACATTGTCATGGTCTTCATCCTGCTCCACACTCTGACGCCTTCTATGTCCAGATCTTAATCTTCCATCAGCAATGCCTAGATGTGAAACAATGTGTATAACATATATTAATTATGTACAGAAAAAATGTGAAAAAAGATCAATACCAGACATTTCCTATGGACTCGCGTGGCCTTCTTTCTAGAGGAAAGCTCCCATGTTTTTCTAATCTTGGACAACCGTTTTGATACTATGAATATATACACAGTCGAGTCACATTATTATAACTACTACTAATATCCAGAGTAACCGGCGTGTGCAGCACGGACAGCAGTAGACGGGCTGGGAGTGACTCAATAAGGTGCTGGTCAGTGGTCTCATATGTGGAGCCTCGCTGACTCCATACATCCCACATTTACTGGAGGGTGCGTGGGGGAGGATCCATAAAGCGAACAACACGATTGGCGTGGTCCCACAGATGCTCAATTGGGTTCAAGTCTGGAGAAATAGGGGGCCAGGGAAGTACTTGGAAGTCTTGGTCGTGCTCTTCCAACCACTGTCGGGCATTTATAGTCGTGTGACATGTCGCATTGTCTTGCTTTAAGTTTCCATTTGCTCCAGGGAAGACAATCAGCATGTATGGTGGATATGATCTGTAACGATGGATTCATATCTAAATCGGTTCAGAGCCTTCCATAAAGATGAGTGGCCCAGAGAATACCATGGAAAAATACCCCAGACGCTGACGTCGCCGCCAGCTTTTTCCAGCAATGGTTGTAAAGTCCATCCTTTCGATGAAGCAGAAAACGTGATTTATGGGAGAAGACAACCCTTTGCCAATCATCGGTGCTCTGAGACCAATACTGCCGTGCAAATTGAAGCCATTTTCTCTGATGCACCTTTGTTACATAGGAGCAGTGACCATCCGTCGGGTTCGGAGCCCCATACGCAGTCGGGTTCGCTGAACTGTTGTATTAGACACACGTCTGGTAGCCAACGTTCACCTCTCAAATACATGGCACGTGGTGCTCTGCAGTTTCCATGTCCGTTATTCCCAATGGTGCCATTTGTCCACTCACGATACACTGTCACCACAGCAGCACGCGAACAGTTCACAAACTGCGCTGTTTCAGAAATACTGCCGCCCTTGGTCCGAAAGCCAATAATCATCCCTTTTTGCAACTGAAAAATGGTGCATTTTTTGCGGACGCAAAACGGACACGTTTGTGTGAAACTAGTCTAAATGTATCTGATATAACAAGTTCCACTTACCTTGATTTATCCGGGAACTTTCGTCTATTGCAAGCTGCAAGAGTTCTCGGTAACTCATTGTTCCTTGTAGCAGGCGGCTTGATGTTTAAATTCAGGAACAATGGAAAAACGGGATTCCTCAAATAAGAGGGAATCTACCACGATGTTCAGAAGTTGCACTGGTGTTTAAGTGCTCTGAACAGATGATGTAGTAGTCGCTTTGTAGCACAAATTCGCTCTTTGAAAAACCAAGTGAAGTTTCAGCATCAGCATCAACTCGAGATATGGCACTGATGTGACCGCGCTTGGGGTACTTAGAACTTCACGCCATTGTGATGTCACTGCTATAGATGCCACACCCTCCATTGTTCTGATGACATCACTGCCTGCAGTGATGTCATAATGCTTACGGTATGTCATAAACGGTCCCCTGCTCTGCATTATACCAATCACTGCAGGAAAGCCTCCAAATAAATAAATAAATATATATTACATTTTTTTATATTTACATATTGCAGCTGAAAATCTCTAATATTTGTTTAGTAAATGTTTCTCTATAATTGTTTAGTAAATGTTGTAGCACACAATTCATCTAAGTAAAAGTCTTAGTAACAGATTACCACCATGGAGAGGTGGAAATGTAACTTTATTTTTCTAAAACTAGATGGTTCTGGAGTAAATAAGAATCCTTTATAACCTAAAGAGGTTGTCTGGTATAAGAAACCCATTGTAAATACCCTATTGGGGAATTCTAAGTTAAGAAAGGACAAGTCTCTTATTGATTTCACTGTGTAATGCTTAGTTTCTCCTGTAGTGGCGCTGCAGGGGAATTCAACACTTCTCAAGTTCCATCACAGATTAAATCTGATCGCTGGGGGTCACAATCAGCGACATTAAGCTGCACTATCTGGATGTACAAATGACACTGGATGAGGGCCGTATTGTGACAGACATTTACACCAAACCAACTGACTGAAAATAACTTTTTAATTTTAGCTTTCAACCCAAATCAGCACAAAAATAAAATTTCACAAAGCCAACTACATAGTGATAGAAAAAGCTGCAGAACTTCGCATATAAATGAGACGGATATGTGAGAGGCAGATAGATAGGGCGTGCTCTAGCAAAGTAAAAAATGAGCCCCCCATTACTTTATTTTTCTGATCTCAAATGCCAAGATACAATCCCGTTAGTAAGCCCTAAATATACACCTCCTGCAATGAGCCATAATACAATTGTGGGGATCAGACCTTAACCACTTCCTGCCGCAGCCATTTTGAATTTTTTTATTTTTGTTCTTTCCTCCTCACCTTCCAAAAGCCACAACTTTTTTATTTTTCTGTTGATATATCCATATGAGGGCTTGATTTTTGCAGGACGAGTTGTAGTTTTTCATGGCACCATTTATTGTACTAATGAAATGGGAAACTGAAAGAACTTTCTTTGTGGGGTGAAATAGGAAAAAAGCAGATTTCTCCATTGTTTTTTGGGTTTAGTTTTTATGGAGATCACCGCGCGGTTTTGTTTCGCCATTATCTGAGAGCCATACGTTTTGTTTTCTTTCCGTCGCTGCAGCCGTGTGAGGGCTTGTTTTTTTGTGGCACGAGCTGTCGTTTTTATTGGTTCATGAGACTTTTTGATCATCTTTTATTCCATTGTTTGTGGGAGATGAGATGACCAAAAAACAGTGATTCTGCCCTTGACATTTTTTGTTTGTTTTAATGCATTCACCATGTGGGTTAAATAATGTTATACTGTTATATCTCTGACTTTTACGGACGTGGCAATACAAGTTATGTTAATTTACTTTTTTTACATTGCTTTTTTTTAAACTTTAAATATTTTAACTTTATATATAAATATATATATATATATATATATATATATATATATATATATATATATAAACTTAATTTAACTGTATTTTACTTTCTTTACTTGCCCTCTAGGGGACTTAAACCAGCAATCATTGGATCGCTTGCATGATATACTGCAATACTAATGTATTGCAGTATATCGTGTTCTTTACCTGCTCTTATTAAGCCTTGCCAGGGGTGCAAAGATGGCAGACCTGAGGGCCTACATTAGTCCTCCAAGCTGCAATGACAACCATCGGCACCCCGCAATCGCAGGGGGGCAATGGGCTGTCAGAGATGGCCACCCCCATCTTTCTAATGGCTTAGTTACCGCAGTTACTATTGACCTCAGCATCTAAGGGGTTAAACGAGTGGGATCGTAGTAATCTACGATTTCGCTCGTCGCAGTGAACTTTCAGTTGTAACATACAACCAACACCAGCAAATTATGGAGTGACCTCAGTCAGTGACACCACTCCATACTTCCCTCCTGGCCTACACCGTATATATACACGTTGGTTGTCGTGGAAGGGGCTAGGCAGCATTGAAGGGTTATGCTGCTATAAAGCAGATCTTCCCTTACAAAAACTAATGAAGTTTTGGCAACCAAAGGTGCCCCCCTCAGCATCAGAGCCCCATAGCAGCTTCTATGGCTACTAGGGCTATAGTTATGTCCATGTACAGGGGGAAGATTTGACAGTAACACTACAGGTGATGTATTATCACAGTATACATCTAGTATTAGGATAAAATAGAATGACGTACCAGTCCCCAGACATTAGTAGATACGGGTCACTAAGAAAATCATGGTGGTTCCAAGTACCAGGCTCAGGACCAACACCTACAAGAGGAGGAGAGAGAATAAGGAGGTTAAAACGTGGCCAGGTGCGGTGGATTCACTGCTTGTACACAATGCATCTTAAAGGGGTTATGCGGGGACTAAAAGTTATTAGCAGTGTTCTAACTGCATTATGTGATGTCACGGTTTGTGGGTATGTGGACCCACCAGGCCGCACCGCCATAGCAGCGAGGCAGCTGGCCAAACAACAGGGAACCCCAGAAATACATAGTCCCGCACAAGGGTAACCGGATAGTCCAGACAGTGGCCGCAGCTCTGGCACGGATGGAGGTATTTAACACAGGACGTGGCGGATGACACAGGTGCAGTAGACACGACTCCAACTAGTAGGCACAGGAACAAGAAGACAGTACGGGATACAGGAACGGGTAACAGGGCACGGGAACAACTGGAACGGGAAACAGTAAGGGACCATTTGAAAGACAGACTTGGGGTATACTAACAATGCTCAGGCAAGGATCAGATGGGTTGGGCCCTTCTTATAGTCCAGGAAATCATGTGTGTTGATGATGGTGATTTCCTACATGTGCGTGCGCTGGCCCTTTAAGAGCGGGCACGAGCGTGCGCGCGCACCCTACGGGACAGAGCAGATCGTACCAGAAGTGAGCGCTGGCGTCTCCTGGGAAGGAGATGGGAACCAGCGCTCACAGATCCATGGCTGCGGGCGTCAGGTGAGTGGACCCGATGGCCCTGGACGCTACAGTATCCCCCCCTCTTACGCCCCCTCTTCTTGGGACTAGAGCGAGAGAGGAACTTCTTAACAAGAGCAGAGGCATCAAGGTTCTCCTCCGGCTCCCAGGACCTCTCCTCAGGACCAAACCCTCTCTAGTCCACCAAATAGAAAGTCCTTCCTCCTACCCTCTTGCAGTCCAGGATCTCCCTCACCTCGAACACATCAGAAGAACCGCTGGGAGCAGTTGTGGAACAGGAAGTCTTGCTGTAGCAGTTCAGGACCACTGGTTTCAGGAGGGACACATGAAAGGAGTTGGGGATTCTGATGGTAGGAGGCAGCCGCAGTTTATAGGAGACAGGGTTAATCTGTTGCCGAATCTCAAAAGGACCGAGAAACCTGGGAGCAAACTTGTATGAAGGCACCCTCAAACGAATGTTCCATGAGGACAGCCAGACTTTGGTACCTGGAAGATACTGCGGCAGCTCTCTTCTTGTATCCGCTTTTCGCTTCATACCTGGGTCTGTTGCCAGATTTACGGGAAGTCCCCAAATACAGAGTCAGCAGCGGGTACCTGAGAAGTAGTAGACACTGGAAGAGGGACTCTAGGATGTTGACCGTATACAATGTAAAACGGAGTTGAAGTGGTGGACTCGCTTGTGTGGTTGTTGTACGAGAACTCGGCCCATGGAAGAAGCTGTACCCAGTTATCATGCTGTAAGGAAATGAAGTGACGGAGATAATTCTCTATGATCTGGTTGATCCTCTCGACTTTCCCATTGGACTGGGGATGATAGGCTGTGGAAAAGTCCAATATCACATCCAGGAGTTTACAGAGAGCCCTCCAGAACCTCGAGGTAAACTGAAACCCCCGATCGGACACAATGTGAAGGGCAAGCCATGCAAGCGGTAGATGTGCTGGATGAAGAGATTCGCCATTCGGGGAACAGAAGGTAGGCCGGTCAGCGGGATAAAATGTGCCATCTTCGAGAACCGGTCCACCACCACCCAGACAGTGTTGCATCCTGCTGAGGGAGGAAGGTCAGTGACAAAGTCCATCACAATGTGCTGCAAGGTGGCATTGGGTATAGGCACAGGTTGATGGAGGCCGGCAGGCTTGGAGTTAGTAACCTTGTTAGAAGCACACACCGTGAAAGAAGAGACAAAGTCGACAACATCCTTGGGCAGCGTGGGCCACCAAAAGTGACGAGCAATCAGGTCTCGGGTTTTACGAACACCAGGGTGCCCAGCCAGTTTAGAACTGTGTCCCCATCGGAGAATTCTTCTCCTGCCTGCTAATCAAACAAAAGTCCTCCCCGGAGGGATGTCTCTAACCTGCAAAGGATTGGCAGTGATAATGCAGGACAGGTCTATGATAGTTTGAAGAGACTCCGTGTCATCCGTTTCAAATGACCTGGACAGGGCATCGGCCCTCACATTCCTGTCAGCGGCCACTCTGCGTGACAGGGATTTAGTCGTTGAGCGGACTGAAGGTAGGTGAGGTTCATGTGGTCGGTGTAGATTAGGATGGGGTGAGCTGCGCCCTCCAGCAGATGGCTCTACTTCTCCAGAGCCAATTTGATGGCCAGTAGCTCCTGATCCCCAACAGAGTAAATGCGCTCTGCAGAAGAAAAAAGTCTCGAGTAGTAGCCACATACTACTGCCTTTCCTTTGGGGCTCCTCTGGAACAGAAGTGCGCCTGCACCAACATAAGAGGCGTCCACCTCCAAAGAAAACTGTATATATACGTCAGGATGATAGAGGATCGAGGCAGAAGTAAAGGCTTTTTTGAGACTAAAAAATGTGGACTCTGCCTCTGGGGTCCACACACTGGCGTTCACACCGTTCTTGGTAAGGGTGGAAATAGGAGATGTCAGTGATGAGATGTTTGGGATAAACTGCCGGTAGAAATTGGCAAATCCCAGGAAACGCTGTATGGACCTCAGACCTTGAGGACGTGGCCACTCCAGGACAGCTCTCACTTTCTCAGGATCCATCTTGAGACCTTGATCCGATATGATGTAGCCCAGGAAGTGCAGAGAACTCCTCTCAAAGACGCACTTCTCCAGCTTGGCGTATAAATGATTCTCCCTTAATCGTAGTAGAACTTGACGGACATGCCTGCGATGAGTCGTCGGATCTGGGGAGAAAATCAAAATATCATCGAGATAAACAACAACACAGCTATAGAGATCTCGGAAGATATCATTAACGAGTTCCTGAAACACTGCAGGAGCGTTACACAGTCCGAAGGGCATCACTACGTATTCATAGTGCCCGTGACGGGTGTTAAATGCCGTCTTCCATTCGTCACCCTGGCGGACCGGAGCGGAAGTGAGATGGGGACCAGCGCTCACAGATCCATGGCTGTGGGCGTCAGGAGGTGAGTGGAACCGACGGCCCGCGGCCATAGATGCTACATGTGAGTAAACTCGCTAATATACATTCCCGTCCGCCTTGGTGCTGTTTCTGAGATTTTCATAGATTTGTATAGCGCTGATGAGGAACCGGAAGTCTAGTTGTACAGTCTTATTTGGTGACGACACGACTCTTCGTCATGTGATCGGCCCCGCTGTACACTATGTACTCGCTGTACTACTGCTCCTGCAGTATACGGAGCACAGCGCCGCTCTCTGAGAGGTTCCTGTGAGAGGTTCCTGTTGTTTCTCCTTTGCTTTATCCAATGCTAAAAACTAATAATGATTTTTTTTTTTTTTAAATGCAAGCCCCTCAGTTGGAGTCACTGGGACCCAACACTAGAATTTCATCTGATTTGACAGATTATGGCACAATTTTCTATGGGGAACTTATGGTGGTTATTTTGATATTCCCATACTGTTTTTTGACACAGACCACCTACCTAAACATTGCTACAGACAAATCCACCTCTTCATGGTAAAGGTATTCTCTAATGCCAGTGCTGTCTTACAGCAGGATAATGCCCCCGCCACACTGCAAAAATTGTTCAGGACTGATGTGAGGAACATGACAAAGAGTTCAAGGTGTTGACCTGGTGTAGCGCCCATGGCCGCGGGCCGTCGGGTTCACTCACCCCCCGACGCCCGCAGCCATGGATGAAAACAATGATCATTAACCCACATGACTTCCTGCTCTATAAGAATGCCCCAGCCCTTCTGATCCTTGCCTGAGCGTTGTTAGTCTTTCCCAGTCTGTCTCGCAAATGGTCCCTTAGTGTCTCCCGTTCCCGCTGTTACCCATGCCCTGTTACCATTCCTGTATTCCGCATTGTTCCTGTGCCTACCCGTGTTCAAGTGTCATCTGCCACGTCAAGTGCCAACTGCCATGTCAAGTGGCATCTGCCACGTCAAGTGCCATCTGCCACGTCAAGTGTCTTCTGCCGCGTCAAGTGCCATCTGCTCATCGGATACTGCCCGCCACGTCTGGCGCCACTTTCCGCACCTGCCTCCATCCGTGCTGAAGCCACAGCCACCGCCCGGACTATTTCAGGTACCTAAGCATTACTGTCTGCCATCTTACTTTCACATAGACTGTGACCTGGTCAGCTGCCTCCCCGCTACGGCGGAGCGGCCTAGTGGGTCCACAAACCCAGTGTCCGTGACAGTACGCTCAGGCCATGGAACCCGCTGGTCAGCCCAAGACCCCAGTACAGAAGATTCAGACAGAGATGCATGACCTACGCACTCGTCAGGATCAACTCCTTGAGGCGGTGAATTCTATTCTGGTCCGCCTGGATCTACTCGCTGTTCCACCCCCGGTTCTTCCTCCAGAGGCTGTTGCCACTGCCTGTTGCTCCCCCTGTTTGTTCCGGTTCCTCAGTTCCTCTGCCTCTTCCTCCTCGCTACGACGGTGACCCCAGAGCATGCAGAGGATTTCTTAATCAATGCACGGTGCATTTTAGGCTACGGCCTCATCTCTTCCCCTCCGAGGAGGCTAAAGTAGCGTTCATTATCTCCCTCCTCGCTGGCAAGGCCCTCGCATGGGCGAACCCAATCTTGGAGCAACAGGGACCTGTATCCTCGGACCTAGCCTTGTTCCTGCAGTCCTTTCGTACCGTGTTCGAGGAGCCGGGTCGAACATCCTCTGCCGCAGCCACTCTGTTGACCCTCAAGCAAGAAGGCTCCACAGTAGGGGAGTATGCGATCTCCTTCCGTACCCTAGCAGCCGAGCTGGCATGGAATAATGAGGCACTGGTGGCGACCTTCTGGCAGGGACTGTCCTCTCACATCAAGGACGAACGGGCAGCCCGCGACCTTCCTTCTACCTTGGATGCCCTTATCCTGTTAGCCACCCGGGTTGATATGAGAATCTGGGAGCGCTCTCAAGAGGTTCGTTAGGAGAGCCGGGCCCACAGACCAGCACCCCCTGCCCAGAGACCACTATTGTCCACTCCTAGTGCGCTACCTGAGGAACCCATGCAGGTAGACAGTCCGGTTATCTGAACAGGAGAAGCAGCGCAGACGCTCCTCTGGACTTTGCATGTATTGCGGCCTCAAGGGTAATTTTGTGCGCCAATGCCCACAGAAACCGGCAAACTCCAGTACCTAGGGTTGGTTGGAGAGGCAACTCTAGGTGGAACGTCTCCAAACGTTAAAACCTCTTCCAAATTATCGATACCTGTGGCCATCGTCACCGGACAGACATCACATCCTTCCACCGCCTATCTTGACTCTGGAGTGGCTGCTAATTTTATCCACCAGGATCTAGTGGATCGGTTTCAACTACCCACAGTCCGTCTGGAGAGACCCCTGGCAGTTGCTTCTGTGAATGGTCTACCCTTTCCTGATCCGATCATGCTCATCACTGAGCCGTTGACATTACGGGTCGGAGCTCTTGACTCAGAACAGATCTCCTTCCTGGTACTACCCAAGGCTATCAATCCTATCCTGCTGGGTCTGCCATGGCTCCGTCTACACACCCCGACACTCGACTGGAGTTCTGGAGAAGTTCTTCAATGGGGTTCCAGATGCCATAGCCATTGCCTGTCACAAGTCCGTTCTGTTGTGCCCCCTCTGCCTCAGTCACTCTCCGATCTACCTTCTCAGTATGCCAGTTTTGCGGATGTCTTTTGCAAACGAGAGGCTGAGACGTTGCCTCCACATCGGAATTATGACTGTCCCATTGAACTGGTTCCCAATGCTTCTCTTCCCCGTGGACGAGTATATCCTCTCTCCTTGCCAGAGACTTTATCGATGTCAGCCTATATCAAGGAGAACTTGGAGAGGGGTTTTATTCGGAAATCTTCCTCCCCGGCCGGGGCAGGATTCTTCTTCGCTAAAAAGAGAGATGGATCTCTCCGACCCTGCATTGACTACCGTGGTCTCAATCAGATCACGGTCAAGAACAAATACCTGTTGCCACTCATTTCTGAGCTGTTTGATCACATACGAGGAGCCAAAATTTTTTCCAAGCTAGATCTGCAGGGGGCCTATAATCTAATCCGGATTCGACGGCGTGACGAATGGAAGACGGCGTTTAACACCCGCGATGGGCACTACGAATACCTAGTAATGCCCTTCGGACTGTGTAACGCTCCCGCAGTATTTCAGGAGTAATGACATCTTCCGAGATCTCCTCTATATGTGTGTTGTAGTTTATCTCGATGATATTCTAATCTTCTCCCCAGATCTGATGACCAATCGGAGGCATGTTCGTCAAGTTCTTCTGCGACTAAGAGAGAATCGCTTGTATGCCAAGTTAGAGAAATGCACCTTTGAAAAGAGGTCTTTGCCCTTCCTGGGCTATGTCATCTCGGATCAAGGCCTTAAGATGGACCCTGAGAAGTTAAAGTCTGTCCTGGAATGGCCACGTCCTCAAGGCCTAAGGGCCATACAGTGGTTCCTGGGTTTCGCCAATTTCTACCGGCAGTTTATTCCGAACTTTTCTTCTCTGACGGCCCCCATCTCTACCCTTACCAAGAAGGGTGTGAACGCCAAGGTATGGACTCCAGAGGCAGAGTCCGCATTCATTAGCCTCAAGAAAGCCTTCACTTCAGCTTCGATCCTCCATCACCCTGACGTGTCTCGGCAGTTCTCACTGGAAGTGGACGCTTCCTCTGTTGGTGCAGGCGCACTTCTGTTCCAGAGGAGCTCCAAAGGAAAGGCAGTAGTATGTGGCTACTACTCAAGACTGTTTTCCTCTGCTGAGCGCAATTATTCCATTGGAGATCGGGAGTTACTGGCTATCAAATTGGCCCTGGAGGAGTGGAGACATCTTCTGGAGGGCGCTACTCACCCCATCCTGATCTTCACCGACCAGAAGAATCTTACTTACCTTCAGTCCGCTCAAAGACTGAATCCTCGTCAAGCCAGGTGGTCACTGTTCTTCACCCGTTTCCAATTTCTGCTCCACTACCGTCCCGCTGACAAGAATGTGAGGGCCGATGCCCTGTCCAGATCATTTGAGACGGTAGACACGGTGGAGTCCCTTCAGACGATCACAGACCCGTCCTGCGTTGTCACCGCCAATCCTCTGCAGCTTAGAAATATCCCTCCGGGGAGAACTTTTGTTCGGTTGGCAGACAGAAAAAGAATTCTCTGCTGGGGACACAGTTCTAAACTAGCTGGGCACGCCGGTGTCCGTAAAACCCAAGACCTGATCACTCGTCACTTCTGGTGGCCCACGCTACCTAAGGATGTTCTGGACTTTGTCTCTTATTGCACGGTGTGTGCCTCTAACAAAGTGACTCACAGCAAGCCTGCCGGCCTGCTTCAACCCCTGCCTGTACCCAGTGCCCCCTGGCAGCACATCGCTATGGACTTCGTCACGGACCTTGCTCTCTCAGCAGGATGCAACTCCATCTGGGTGGTGGTGGACCGGTTCTCTAAGATGGCATATTTTATCCCGCTGACCGGCCTACCCTCTGCTCGACTGGCAAGTCTCTTCATTCAGCACATCTTCCGCTTGCATGGCTTGCCTCTTCACATTGTGTCTGACCAGGGGGTTCAGTTTACCTCTAAATTCTGGAGAGCCCTCTGTAAACTCCTGGATGTGAGTTTGGACTTTTCCTCTGCCTATCACCCCCAGTCCAATGGACAAGTTGAGAGGATCAACCAGATCATGGAAAATTATCTCCGCCACTTCATCTCTTCACAGCACGATAACTGGGTACAGCTCCTTCCATGGGCCGAGTTTTCATACAACAACCACACAAGTGAGTCCACCACTTCCACTCCGTTTCACATCGTGTACAGTCAACATCCCAGAGTTCCTCTTCCTGTATCAACTTCATCTCAGGTACCCGCTGCTGACTCTGCATATGGGGACTTCCTGCAAATCTGGCAACAGACCCGGTCCTCTATTTTGCTGGCGGTCGATCGCATGAAGCGAAAGGCAGATACCAAGAGAAGAGAACCTCAGCGCCCCTACTCTTATTAAAAAGTTCCTCTCTCACTCTGGCCCCAAGAAGAGGGGGCGTAAGAGGGGGGATACTGTAGCGCCCCTGGCCGCGGGCCATCGGTGTTTACTCACCTCCCGACGCCCGCAGCCATGGATCTGTGAGCGCTGGCCTCCGTCGACCTCCTAGGAGATGCCAGCGCTCACTTCCGCTCCATTCGGCTGGGTCCCGTAGGGTGCGCGCGCACGCTCGCCCCCGGCCTTAAAGGGCCAGCGCGCGCAATTAGGAAATCGTCATCACCATCAACTGCCACGATTTCCTGGTCTATAAGAAGGCCCCTGGCCTTTTAATCCTTGCCTGAGCGTTGTTAGTCTTTCCCAGTCTGTCTCGCAAATGGTCCCTTAGTGTCTCCCGTTCCAGCTGTTACCCGTGCCCTGTTACCGTTCCTGTATTCCGTATTGTTCCTGTGCCTACCCGCGTTCAAGTGCCATCTGCCACGTCAAGTGCCATCTGCCACGTCAAGTGTCTTCTGCCACGTCAAGTGCCATCTGCCACGTCAAGTGCCATCTGCCACGTCAAGTGTCATCTGCCACGTCAAGTGTCATCTGCCACGTCAAGTGTCTACCGCTTCATCGAATACTGCCCGCCACGTCTGGCGCCACTTGCCGCACCTGCCTCCATCCGTGCTGAAGCCACAGCCCCCGCCAGGACTATTACAGGTACCCAAGCATTACTGTCTGCCATTTACTTCTGCTTAGACTGTGACCTGGTCAGCTGCCTCCCCGCTACGGCGGAGCTGCCTAGTGGGTTCACAAACCCTGTGTCCGTGACACAGATAACCGGCTTAGCAAGATTAATAAATTCTCCTCTAAGGCTACAGACAGTAATACAATATTTTAATGCAAGGATGTGTACACTCAGTGTCTGACTGAGGTACCTTGGACCCACCAAAGGAAATAATTCTTGGGGGTCTACACTTCCACTATATAGAAATAATGTGAACACTCTTAATTGTGTACTAAAAACGTGTGTAGTAAAACAAAGACCAATATTCCCACCATATAGTGACAGATATCAGTCCTACACAGGCATTCTGCAGACCATATACACTACCGTTCAAAAGTTTAGGGTCACTTAGAAATTTCCTTATTTTTGAAAGAAAAGCAGTTTTTTTTCAATGAAGATAACATTAAATTAATCAGAAATCCACTCTATCCATTGTTAATGTGGTAAATGACTATTCTAGCTGTAAACGTCTGGTTTTTAATGCAATATCTACATAGGTGTATAGAGGCCCATTTCCAGCAACCATCACTCCAGTGTTCTAATGGTACATTGTGTTTGCTAACTGTGTTAGAAGGCTAATGGATGATTAGAAAACACTTGAAAACCCTTGTGCAATTATGTTAGCACCGCTGTAAACAGTTTTGCTGTTTAGAGGAGCCATAAAACTGACCTTCCTTTGAGCTAGTTGAGAATCTGGAGCATTACATTTGTGGGTTCGATTAAACTCTCCAAATGGCTAGAAAAATAGAGCTTTCATGTGAAACTCGACAGTCTATTCTTGTTCTTAGAAATTAACGCTATTCCTTGCGAGAAATTGCCAAGAAACTGCAGATTTCCTACAACGGCGTGTACTACTCCCTTCAGAGGACAGCACAAATAGGCTCTAACCAGAGTAGATAGAGAAGTGGGAGGCCCCGCTGCACAACTGAGCAACAAGACAAGTACATTAGAGTCTCTAGTTTGAGAAATAGACGCCTCACAGGTCCTCAACTGGCAGCTTCATTAAATAGTACCCGCAAAACGCCAGTGTCAACGTCTACAGTGAAGAGGCGACTCCGGGATGCTGGCCTTCAGGGCAGAGTGGCAAAGAAAAAGCCATATCTGAGACTGGCTAATAAAAGGAAAAGATTAATATGGGCAAAAGCACACAGACATTGGACAGAGGAAGATTGGAAAAAAGTGTTATGGACAGACGAATCGAAGTTTGAGGTGTTTGGATCACACAGAAGAACATTTGTGAGACGCAGAACAACTGAAAAGATGCTGGAAGAGTGCCTGACGCCATCTGTCAAGCATGGTGGATGTAATGTGATGGTCTGGGGTTGCTTTGGTGCTGGTAAAGTGGGAGATTTGTACAAGGTAAAAGGGATTTTGAATAAGGAAGGCTATCACTCCATTTTGCAACACCATGCCATACCCTGTGGACAGCGCTTGATTGGAGCCAATTTCATCCTACAACAGGACAATGACCCAAAGCACACCTCCAAATTATGCAAGAACTATTTAGGGAAGAAGCAGGCAGCTGGTATTCTATCTGTAATGGAGTGGCCAGCGCAGTCACCAGATCTCAACCCCATAGAGCTGTTGTGGGAGCAGCTTGACCGTATGGTACGCAAGAAGTGCCCATCAAGCCAATCCAACTTGTGGGAGGGGCTTCTGGAAGCATGGGGTGAAATTTCTCCCGATTACCTCAGCAAATTAACAGCTAGAATGCCAAAGGTCTGCAATGCTGTAATTGCTGCAAATGGAGCATTCCTTGACTAAAACAAAGTTTGAAGGAGAAAATTATTATTTCAAATAAAAATCATTATTTCTAACCTTGTATAATTTCTAGTCATTTTGCAACTCATTTGATAAATATAAGTGTGAGTTTCCATGGAAAACACAAAATTGTCTGGGTGACCCTAAACTTTTGAACGGTAGTGTAAGTGAATACAGTGCAGTGAAATTCAGTGACTCACAGGTGACATCTTCTCAGATTGGAGTCATTCATGTTCTCTTTTCTTCTTCATCCGGCCCAGAACGCCATGTTGACTTCCAGTCTTTTTCATCTCCAATGCCCAAGCGCGAACCACAAGATACGTCATGAAAGTGTTGATGTAACCTGTATACCACGTTCACGTGGCCCAATGTGCCACGTCACAGCGTATTCAAATCATGGAAGCGTTCAGTCTACATGACTACCGCCCGTCACGGTGCGCATACCTTAGATCAAAATTTTGACATATAACTAACTCTAAGCCTCATAAGTTAATTTTCTTTAGCTATTATACTAGGATGTACAATTCTATATTAAAATATTATCATATTAGTCATGTGTCCTAGTATACCCACATCCAGCGATGGGTGGGATGGGTGAAACATAAAATAGTTTTCCATGAGTTTTGAACTGCGATGTGCTGCTGATCTCTCCTTTTGGGGGTAATATACAGGGAAAATGGGGGTTATATAAGGGACTCTCATCATCCCTGTATATACCAGCCATCATCCCCATATATAACCACCATTATCCGTGTATGTACCAGCCCACCATTATCTCGGTATAAAATCTCCATCACCCCTGTATATACCATTAGGGCGGGCACTGTCAGCTTGCTGTGGCGTGCGGGCATTGTGGCTAAACAAGAAGTAAATGGGGTGGGCATTGAGGACACCGTGGACCAATAGGATGCCTGAAACGCCGGTATATGGGAGAAGTCCAGCAGAATCTGAAAATATGCCTCCTGATTGCGTAAAGGCTATGTACACCATTGCACTGTATTTTTTAAATTGCCTTGTATGTATTGTGCAAAATAAATCACATTTCTAATTGGTCTACCATTTGTCTTCTGTACCTGCAGTGTATTTCAGTTTATGGCCAGCTGCTGTATTCAGTTATCTCTCTAAGGCCCTGTTCACACCTGCGTTGGTGTGTTTCGTTGTTCTGCTCCGTCAGTGGTGCAGAACAAAGGAATAACGGAAGCAACGGTTCAGTCGCACAACGGACACCGCCACCTGCCAACAGAACCCATTGACTTTAGTGGATTCCATTGGCTTTCCGTGATTTTACCAGAGACAATAGTGCAGATGTGAATGAGGCCTTATCTGTCAGTCATCACCCTAATGGCAAACTGAGCAGCAACTCTTTTGCAGGCTCATGAACAAGAATTTACTGTGGAATCTGCGCATGTGCATAGTCCTAATTACTGCATACCTCCTAACCGTCCCGGATACAGCGGGACAGTCCAGGATTCAGGGCGGTGTTACGCTGTCCCAAGCGGCCGGTGGTATGTTTTGGTGTCAACTGTATCTGCGTCCTCAGGATGCAGATACAGTTGAATCCAATGCTAATGTAAGCGATCGTCAGCTCCCTGCTTCTGTATTAGTACCACTCGCTGAGGAATTCCCGGGCACAGCGCTACTTTAAGTGCGGAGCCCCTTATCTCACTATCCATATATGTACATTGACGTCGGGGACTACTCATGGAGCGGAATCCACTGCCTTTGCATTGCTGATGGTCTGGCCGGGGATTCCGCTCCTAGGCGGAACCCCTGATGTCACTGTCCATATACGTACAGTTACATCAAGGGCTCCTCCTGGAGTGCAATCCCTGGCCACAGC